>NW_028323545.1:0-41588 GCF_984573655.1 Nuphar pumila | reverse complement strand
GGTAGTGTTCTAATGATACATCAGATGAGCATGAACTGGTTGGCTCAAGCGGAAAGCAATCATGTTCGAAATAGCACAGCTCATTGAATTTCAGCGGTCTGGACAGGCAAGCCTGCTTTGAAGATAACACCATCATCGACCCCCCTGCTGCCGGCGTGATGACACCATTCTCACGTAGCGTAGCTGCGCGAATGGATATCGGCAACTCCGAGCTCACTCATTCAGTATCTTTCTTTTTTCGGCAGCAACTTGCTGCACCATTCACCTGCTGGTCTTCCAGCCACCTCTGAGCGGTGAGCACCGCTTTTGGTTTTGACGGACATCTCATGAACAATGCCATCAACTATGCCAGATATTCAGTGATGTCTTAGGTCTGCATGGTGAAAATAAATGCCTTGGCGGTGGGCTGTAGGTTGCGATTCAGCAAGAGATGGACGCGGCAGCACGGGAGGCCGATGCCGCGCACTAGCGGCCGTAGCTGAGCTGCAGCTACGCCTGGAGCGCGTCCGTAGCAGCTACACCGCGACGTGCGCCGGACTGGCAGCTGCTCAGCAGCGAAGCCGCCTCCACCAGGACCGTCTCCTAGCAACCCAGGTCCGGCTTGCTCTCTCCCTACCAATCCTCCATCCTCATCAACGCATGTGTTTTTCATGCTCATCAATTCATAGTCATCAATTCATTTCATCCTCATCAAACGGCGCTTTCGTAGTTGTCTCCTCCTTGAGGGATGCTGCGTCCCTCCATTTGGGTGCGGTTTCCACCTCTGGCTGCGTCAACGCCGCCCTCGTGGGCTGGCGTATTCTGTGCCCGTTTCTCTCCTTCCTCCTCTAGCTGGTCCATTTGAGGGCCTGTTGCAGCGGAAAGTGGTACATGTTCGAGACGACTGATTGATAGTTCAATGTTCGTAGCACGGACCAGCTCCGATAATGTTACTCGCAACAGCACTACCGCATCCAATGGGCGTTGGAAACTCCAAGCACTTCTTGGGAACCTGTGCCACCCCTATTTTATCGCGTAGGACGCTCGTGTCTCCTACACCCCTCAGTATGTGTACATATGTTGAGGTTCCAATCACTCCTTACAGCTTTCCACCACCGCCTACTTCGCCCCTGCGTGCCACTCCCGCCCTCAGCCGCTGCTCTGCAATCGTGATTTTGTCTATCTGATTTCCGGAATCCAACGGGAGTTTAGATAGGGAACGTGACGCAGTGCAATGCAGAATAGCTGTTCAATTGTTGTCTAGCCATCAGTACTCCTCGGTTCTCACAATGATGGATCTTTTTACGACACCACCGCATCTACGTGGGCAATGGCAACTCCAAGAAGTACTCGAGAATCACTCACTGCACAAAGGAAGTGGCCATCTTCCCTCCGGGTGGGCCTTGGCGTGATTCCCGATTAATTTTGTTTTTGGTTTTTTTTTTGGCGTTTGCACTGAAACTTCATCACACTTTCACACTCGGCATCTGCTCTGCAGGCGAGAGCCCCAGGGATCGAGACCGAGAAGCAAGCCGCAGTAACGGCAAAGAACTTCAAGCTCGCAGCATCGCTGGCGGCGGAGGCAAAGGCGCTCGAGGGCGAGCTGGTGACGGTGCGGGCACAGGTCAAGGACGCGGTCGCGGAGGAGGCCGCCAAGCTCGCGGAGCAGGAGGAGCAGCTCGGGCAGCTGCAGGCGCTTGAGGGCAAGGTGGCGGCCCTCGAGCGCACCTCGGCGCGGGCGCGGTGGCGCTCCGTGGCGGCCACGCGCTTCGTCCTGCGCGCTTCGCTCGCCGACGCCGTCTCGCACGAGCGCTACGGCGACGCTGCAGAGCTCGAAGCCGACCTCAAAGCCGCCGAGCATCATGTGCGCAAACCGAGTTCCGCGTTTCACCTGACACAATGATTTTTCGGATCCAGAGACCCGAAACAGTAATGTGTGGGACAAAGATTGTGGTCGGAACTTGTTCTGGCGAAGCACTGACCGAGCTCTCGCTGCTGGCTCCTGCACGGTGATTTCACTGCTTCGCCAGAATGAGGTTCGACTCCCATTTCAGCCCCAGATAACCATGCTTTTTCAGCGATACAGTCCCGCAACGCTAACTGCCTGCGAAGCAGGCGCTGGATGTTTTGTGAACAGTTTTTTCTTTGGAATTTTGAATGGCGTGCGCGTTGGGTGCTACCCCCCCGCGCTTGACGGTGCAATGTCGGCCCATTGATTTTGCAATCCTCATGGCCATTAGCAACTTTGAAGGACCTCTCAACATCCCATGTCCCATGCAGGTCGCCGCACTGGAGGAGCAATTTGGCTTCGACCCGTCGGACCTCGCAGACCTCTTGTCCCGCCTCGCACCCGCTAGCGCAATACCTAGCGCCAACCCTCGCAGCCTCAACAACGCGAGCGACAAGCACGAAGCCAGCGCCGTCGAGGACGCTGACCCCGACGAGCCAGAGGGCTCTGCCCCATCACACGCGAGTCAGACGAGTGATGGCGGGATGAGCGATGCTCCAGACGCCGTTGACTCGGCGGACTGCGGCGAATCTGCTTGTGGGGCCGATTTCGATGACGAGGATGCGTGCGTAGCGTCTGCGGACGATAACGTGCAACTTTTGGGAGAGCATGCACCTGACGGCGAAGGGTATGACGAGGACGGAGGGGAGAGCCTGCACACAGACGTCGCAGGGGGGGATATCGACGGCGAGGGCCTGAGCGATGCAGCTTGCGATGAGTCACACACGCATGCGGTTGGTGAGCATGGCGTGCAGGGTGACGAGGACGCTGATGGAGGGGAAATCGAGGAGGGCGAGGGTGATCTGGAGGGCGGAATCGGCGGGGGGGGGGCGGAGCACGGCGACGATGAGGAGGGCTGCGGTTTGGGGCATGCTGAGGACGACCGGGGGGCGCCTGGGGCCTGTGACCAGGAGCATGACGGTGCGTCTGGGGGGGGAGTACACAGATGAGGGGGGCGGTGTGCAACGGCGCAGGCTGCGACGATGATGGCTTGCCTCTACATCTCAGCGGCGGTGACAAGGACGACGACGCCGACGGTGACGAGGCAGCTCTCGGCTTGAGGAGTGGGAGCGGCGCCGTCGCGGAAGGGGGTGTGATACCGCACGGAAGGGACGACGTTTATGCGATGAGACTTGACGGTGCGGACAATGAGGAAAGCGCCGAGATTGAGCACAGTGGCAGCGTCGGTGCTGAGGTGGAGGAGGGAGGTGAGTCATCCAGTCAAGATATCGGCACGACGATCGCTGATGGCGATACTGCTCACGTCGATGCACGACCGGCTGTCGTCACAAAGCGGCCTGCCTCGACGCTGCCTCAGTCGTTGGCTGGGCGGGGAGGGATTGAGAAAGTGCCATTGCCTGCCGCTGTTCAAGCTCCGAGCGACGATTTGTTCTCGGGCATGACGATGATGTGATCTGTGGTGTCTGTGATGCCTGTAGCGCTGCTCTTGGACCTGCTTGTTGCGACATGTGCATTAGTGTTGCAGACGTGGTCGGCAGGTGGTGGGATCGCTGTTAACTTGCTTTGCTCTGTTCTGCGTGTGCTGAATCTTCCTGCTGTCCGGGTGATTGCTTGCATCTTCTCTATTAGATAACTCCTAGATATGTAACGTGGAGTGGCACCCTGGCACCTCAATCTAGCCAGGCATCTGGCAAACCAGTCGTTGAGTCGCGTTTGGCATGGTTTACTTAGGTGAAAGGTGGCTGAAATTAGGCAGTTTAACGCGTGTCAGTGCACGACTCGTGCAGCACGAGTGTTGGTGTTGGGTATTGGGCCCGTCCCATGCGTTGCATGGAATTGACGAAACATCGGATGTTCACAATCTTGCAATGGAAATGATAGGCTCGTGCACTCAAAACAGCTGAGCTAGTCAGATGCGTTGGCTATCCTGGATTCCCTCCTGAATGCATGAAATCGTGTTGGAACACTTGAAATCAACGCATCGATTCCAATGGCTGATGCTGGCGACGCTTCATCGACTGTGACATTTTTTGAGGCGGAGTCTCTGCGTTGCCCAAAATGTCGTGGCAAACCTTGCACGAATGATTAGCCATCCTCTTTTGTGGGCATCCCCGAGCCATGGCAGAGAGCGCGTAGGTGCGTGCGTACTTGCTTCTGCGCCGACTTGCCAGACTGACCTATCCCGAGATACAGAGCAACGTTCATCTGAATTTGCGCCTTGTATCACTAAACCACAACACTATGTTGCAATTCATGAGCTTATAATATTGCCTAGAGCCTCAAATATAACCTGCAAAGAGGCAATCCAAAAGATTATCAATTCAGGGCCCACCACGGTTTTGTGTATCGTTCAATACCGCGTGCACGTCGCGACGTTGTCTCGTGTTTATTGTACTTCGAGACAAGACGGCGATGACGTTGCACAACGGTGTCCAACTCTGGCCATCTTTTCCGCAGGAGCTGTACATGTACTGCGCTGAGCCAGGAGACCATGGCGACAGTGGAATGGCAGCCGATGCGGGGCATGTGCATCGGGCTGCTCACCGTGCTGATCCTGGCAGCCATTGCATGGTGCGTCATTTGCGTTTCAACGAAAGAGAAGGCTCACATTACAACCGGAAACACGGACGGCGTCAGTCAGGATGCAGGATCGCAGATGGCAATCACATTGCCGACGCTCAATCCCAGCTCAACAGCGCGGTCGTGGACATCAAACGGCAGTAAGGTGGGTGACACAGCCAGCATCGACAACGGCAGTACAAGTTGGCCATCTGGCCTTGGCTGCAGCAGCTGCGATCAGAGCGAAGAGACACCGCAAGGGAATATAATCGACGGCCAGGAGTGCGACGGCGAAAAGCTCCTCCCGCAGCCAACCCTGGGCTGGATCTTGCAGCCGGACAAGGTTCCAACCTCCCCGCCCGCTCCGCCCCCATCACTGACAAACACCTCCCTTGACGGAGCATCGCCGCACAGCGCTGTTTCCGTCAGCTCAGAATGCATAGTTGAGAGGTACAGCATCGTACCCAACATGTATGTGACAGAGGACGCTGGGGGGGGGGGGTACGAGGACCGCCTCTTGGAAGCGGACATCGATGCAGCTCTCACCGAGTTTGACACCGGAGAGGACGAGCAGATCAACAGCGGAAGCATTCTAGTACAATGGGTGAACGACCCCTTCAATTATGGCTCTTCCGAGACACGAAACGACGGGCTGACCGTACGCGACATTCACAGCGACTCACCTGGAACCCTGACGTCGAAGTCTAGCAGCGAGGCAACCAACAAGACGTGTCGCCGATCGCCGGGATCCCCAGTTGACGTCAACTCGAGGCAACAAGTACGGCCACCTGACAGCGTACCTTCACAAGCGGGGGGTGAGATGCCGAAGCCGCAGCGCGCTTCAAATGTGCCTGACAGAACTGTCGTTGACATGCGATGCATTGACACTTTCTTCGCCAAGGCCGACAGCCTCACCCGAACGCTGACGCCGGTCTTCGGTCCTGTCAGAACCACCTCCAAGGGTTCTGTGCCCCTGGACTCCTCCCTCAGCACGGTCTCGCTCCGGCATTTTCTACCTCGGCCTGCGTTTGATTGAGCAGCGGCCAGCTGCGCAACCAAAGGCACAGTGACTCATGATCACATGGACCGTGACTCATGTGCAAATGGACTGAGACTCCCTTTTTGAGACGTACTTACAGGGGCAGCGGTGGTGGCTTAGTCTAATCGACAGTGACTCGTGATCACATGGACCTTGACTCCCTTTCAAGACGTACTCAGGAGGACGACGGTCAAAGTGGAGTCTAATGGACAGTGACTCCTAATCACTGTGTCTTTCACTCCTGAGTGTCAATGTTTCATCCGCTGTTTGAATGTCTGTGCTTCATCATACATCCGTGTTGCCGCAGAGGCAGCAGGTACCAAGGGTCGTAAATCGGTCATCTATATTGTAGGGCTGTAAAACAGCGTATGCAGAATTTTTGGGTCAGCACCTACACAATCAGATATAGATATACATCTGCATGTGTGGTACCAGACATACGCTGCTGTACAGGCTTTGTCGTAGAGGGGACGAGTAGTTGACGTCCAGGCGACCCAACTGGTTTGGCCCGATGCACATTGCTGTGCCACAACCGGGCTCGCCCCCTCTGTTTCTGTCTTCAAGACCCATGCACTTTCTCGCATCCGGTCCAGCAAGTCACACGGGCTGGCGAAACTTGAATAGTGCTCTGCGACAGAGTTTGCACTGGCACAGGATGTGTTAACGATGCAGGTTGTTCTTGGCGTTATCAACGTCAGCTGTATTCAAGCCAGCTAGCTTTGGACACTTCCCGTGCACATGCGGGCATGCAATCGCCTGAGACGCACCAGACTCTACATTACCAAGATACCATCAAATTCCAGGGGCACCTGTCCATGTGGATGCGGTAGCGTTGTAAAAGATACATCATCATCACCTGCGGTGCACGGACGGTGAGGCAATCACAAGGACTACAGCTGCAGTGGGCGGTGGTGTGCCAAGATACAGGGGATCGGAAGGGGGCGGCCAGGTAGAAGAGAGAGCATCTGTTGAAGGACCGACTAGTGTCGCAAGGAGCCACTGTTGAGTCTATCCAATGAGTAGGCCGTGCATGGATAGGCTCTCGTGGCCTTCAGGATTCCCCCTGCAGTTTTGCACTACAAGACACAGTTATATACCTAGGAATATGTTCTATCTATACGCTAGACCTTAATTAGTGTAAGTTAACATCTCACCAGCCACTCTCCAACCACTCCTCCTGATGGCCTCTGCAAGGAACGGCACCACTGCATGGTACCGCACCAGCACCAGTGCCTTCATTGCGAAGACGCTGACTGGCCCTCTCTCCATCTTCTGGTGGTGACGAGAATTGGACATTGGAGAGGCTCAACGGGATTTCATTGAAGCTCACAGGTAGAGAGATCCAGCCGAGCCCTTGGCACATACAATGTTGCCAGCAGGCTACATACGGAGAACTCAATACTTTTTGTACTACAATTTCAATGAGCAACAGCAGCTGAGACAAGGAATGCTTGGCAAGACACCGAGCGCACTTCGACACATCACTGGTTTGCCTCAGCACAGGTGCCATGCCGAGTGCACGCAGCGCATCATTGAACGGCACGAACTCGGCATCCAACTGTGCAGGCCAGTGATATATGCAGTGTCTTGCCAAGACGAGCTTATCGCGTGGCGACACCATGGATTCCATCCATACGCACCACTCCCCCACAACAGACGAGGGTGCTGAGCAAGGGCATCGTCGGCTTTCCCAGACGTGCAAACGCCTCGTGTGGCAGCGCGGTGAAGCTGTACTCTGGGTTCGGAGGCTCGGTACCGTGTTCGCGCCTGCGGTGATAACTCCTTCTGGACACTTCACTGTCGCAGCACCGTTACGAATCACGCAGCTGACAATCGCTTTCCGGGCAGGACAAAGTAAAGTCGATAACAGGGCTACGTAAAGAGTACAGCGGCGCAGCGACTTTTTCCAGGGATATCAGGTCGGCCGAAGTAAAACACCCTTTGTGTTGTGTCCGTGTTTACTGTTGTAAAACTCTGCAGTATGCATGGCCATCCACTCACCCCGAGGCCAACTCATTGGAGCATGCACTTTATCGTGACAGACTGCTGTGAGACGTTGAATGTCAAGGGCGAGACAACTCTGTAGCTGGACAATGATAAATTTGTCGATGCGATCTGCAGTGTTCTTCACGCTGCCTAGACTGTATGTTACAGCACGTTGGTTCTGGTATTTGATCCACAACGATTTTGCATGCTTCATTTTTCGTAAAGCGCCCAGACATCCTTTTCCGCGCATGGCAAATTTCTCTTCAACGCAGGACGCCGAGATGAACACGCTGTAGTGAACTGACCGCTCGTCGTCAGGCATTTGTCGGCCTTGCTAATCGCGTGCGTTCGAAAAAAACAAACACCGGCTATCTCGAGATACTGTGTTCAAATTGAGCGTCGTCGAACTTGAAACATTTCGATTCAAAGTCCATATATCTCCAATTTCCCTCGACTGAACTTCTTTGAGATGTGTGTTCACGTACTGTTCGCAGCACGATGATTTGTGAAATTCTTCCGTGAGGTTAACAACCGCTTTGTCGAAACTGTCAGCAAGCAGCCTATCTGTCCATAGCCTACGGCATTGGTTGCATGTCACTTTTTCGATTGGAAGCCAATCAGTCAAAAATGAGCTGTGCAGAATCACTACATTGGCCATGAGCGTAACAACGGCCACAGCGATTGAAGTGAATGCGCATGACAAAGCTGACCAGGTGTCCACTTTGCGGTCTACACAGCCAAGCAAGCATTTATTAGAACTTTATCTGCCGGTCGGGATTTCGCGAGCATCATTCGGATGTGATATCCTTTCCGTTAGCCTGTAGTTTGCCTGATTACCTCTGCTTCCTGGAGAACCTTCCTGGAGAACCACAGACTAGCATCGCGCAGTGCTGGTTGCATATCCAACACAGGACGCAAACTCCGACCACAAGCTGTCTTGATTACTTCAACGCATTCAAGCCCTCAAAGAGTGCATGCTATTCAGCTGCACTTTTTTGTACATTGCAAGGTCTCTCTGCCACACACTGGCGTCCCTGATTCTCTGGCCAGCGTCGTGGAAAAAGAGGTGCGCCACCGATATCCATACATCGTACCATTTCGTCACAACATAAGTATTCGCAATGGCATACTGATGGTGTATGGTATGTGCCGAAAGGAGTGGCTCCCCTTTTCTAGTAACGGGCACCATCTGTCTTGCTTACGATTACGACTTAGTGTACCGACCTGCGGTGTCGGTGTCATGGCAGATCTCGATAACCCCAGCTCAACGAGCACACAGACAGTACGAACCAATAAGCTGTGACGATTGACGTGCAACCTGTGTCAATACGAAGTCGTGGATGTGTGGATGGGTGCCTTTCCCTACCAGGGAAATGTAAAGCCTGCTTAGCCTTGGTCGTTATGGTTTCTGACATTAATAATGTGCAACGCTTTAAAAACAGCCAGTTGCTGTGCAAACGGGCTTGCTGCCATGTTCGAATAATGTGTAGATTTGGATTTACCTGTATCAAGGTCCTGGTCGCTATGCAATTGTGCTCAGGGCGTAAACAGGACTGATCTGCTCCAAAGTCGATCAGCGTACCCGACGATATCCACCCTCCAGATCATGTCAACAAGGATGCCATTGTTGCATTCTGCACAAGCAGCCTACATTGCAGATGATGTGCAATCATTGCTATCATGGTGTGTCACACATGCTATGACCCCAATCGCCTGAGACTCGCAGATATTCCGGTGATTCCACTTCGTGCCCTTCTGGCTTGGGCTCAGTAGAAGGACGTCCTTTGAGGTTAGGGAAATGCATGTTAACATGAATACGATATTGTTCCGCCATTACTATTCTGGCCGTCGACTGCTCGCACCCTGAGACGGCCAGGACCCAGGGTTTCAGTCCTGGTACGCTTGCCCCGACGTAAGCCCGTACTTGTCCGAGTTTGCAGGGTGCCAAGAGAAGAGTTCGTGGCTGTACATACTTCTCTTGCACATGGAGCAAGCCAGCGGATTACACCCTGCGCATATTCACACGGCCATGGAGAGCGCGCTGTGCATGGTCCTCGTCGCAGTCGGCGTGATCTCCTTGATGATCACAGGCTACCAATTATGGAAATTTCAGGTACAACAGAACTCGAATCAGTTCCCGGCCCCGATCAAGCTGTGGTCGGCCTCACACGCAGCACGTCGACGATCAAGCTGTGCAGGCGCCAAGGGATGCCTGGTTCAATTCGTATCGAACACAATGTCTAGGCAGAAGGGCAAGTCCTTGGACACTTGGACGACACCAAAGGTGCCATTTAGTGCGGGCCACAACCTGTACTCAAGCTGGTTGGAGGGAGAGCAGCTGGAGGTGCTGACCGAAGAAGACGAGTCAGCGGACTTCGATGACGAGTCGCCATGCGCCGTGGCGTGGTCACCATTGCACAATGAACGAAGCAGCGCTGGTGCATGATGGACAACAGATAACCGGTGACTCAAATACCAGGGCTCGTCGACAAAGCCACAAGGTTGAACTTTACTTGTCATACCGCAACCTCCTTTGCCGCGTCCCATGTGCACCCTTCCATGCCTCTGTGTCCCAGGTGGACCTTCCAAGCGCCCCAATAACTGTCCTTGCAACGTTTGCGTCGCACTTCAGCGCACGCACCCGTTGTGTGCGTAGTGGTCAAAGGTGCTGCGACGCTCTCACTGTGGTGCCCTGCCACAAATGCCATGGCGCGACTCCGATCCACGCACCCTTTTGAAAGCTGAGGTGCACACCAACCCGCATGATCTTGTCTCAGCTGAGGTGTCCAGGGGTCGTAAGCATCTCGGCTGTCAGCAACAGCACCAAGGCCATCTCGGAGTGTGCCTAGCCCTGGTCATGCAAGCGCCCAAAAGTCCGTGGCGGCAACAGCACACGCGGTGACAGAACGGCGCAGCCATTCATCTGCATGATTTCTGCAATTTGACGAGGTCTCCAGCTGTTGGTTACGTGGTGCGCCGATGAACTTTCCGGTTGCTGCATCATGGAACAACAGCCGCAATGCAGATTGGGTTTTAACCCCTGTTGTCTACAGAAAAGTCATGAAGATTTTGGGTGTCTGGACCCATGACACACACGGCCGGGCAAATCGCTCATCAGCAGCCGCATAGGTGGGATATTGCACTCATGTATTGCCATGTCCCGTTCATTGCGCTGGCAGGGAACGGCTGCCACTATTAATTAAGTCTTAATAACTCGCATGATGAGCTTGAATACGCTAGAATAATTATTATGGATTGGCCATCACACTTCATACATCCATATTCAGATGCTTTGCCTGATAGATAAAGTGTGAAAAGTGCAGCCCAGTGTCTGGTGCAACCCCGTAGGGACAATGTACAGTTTTGGATGACTTGATCCCACTTTTTTTTCTGCAGTGGCGACAAAAACTGTTTAGTGCCTGGTTGCCTCCACGCCGTATAACAGCTTGTACAATTCAGTGCTTCGCCAGAACGGGTTTCGACCTTGTGCTCCGGAGCCTCGTGTATGTTTGGGTTCTGGAACAAAAAATCAGAGGGTCTGGCGAAGCGCTGGAACAATTCTGAAGGCTTTGGCTCTCATCTACACTCTGTGACTTAGCACAGGACGTAGCATAAGGGCCGTCGAGGTAGATGCACTGTAGCATACTTATAAGGTGTTGACATATGACAATATGACGCCGGTCCCAGATGATCAGGGCTGGTTGTCAAATTGTCAAAAGCCAACGTAAGGATTCTCGAGATAAGCGCACGGTCACCGTCTGGGATTGGCCTAATCCCAGCCGTGAATGCGCATGTGCACATTGGATCGACTCTTATCATTAGGGCCAATCTGAATGATGGTACTTCAAATGGCTCGAAGCCTACCTCGTTTGTGACTGGAGACTTGTGATCGGATGTCCAAACCACTTCTTTAAACATTGCCGAGTGCATGTCCCAGGGATCGTCATAGTAATATTCTGGGATTGAGCAGCTGTTGGGGTTGCCAATGTGAGCCTCACCAAAATAAGATCGTGTGTAGCAGCCAGTGGACTTGTAGCAAAAATAGCTTCCAAGAACAGTTAGCAGTCAAAGTTCCAAGGTGTATGCGCAGCGTGCTTCCTGGCATTTGTGTGATAAAACCAAGACAGATTTCGCTTTTATTGGTCCGAGGGCTGGTTCCAAACAGATGCAGCCTGTTGGGGCCCAAGCTTCTGATATCCATGAAGAAATCTATAGCATGCAAGGCATGAATCCCGGGAGGTTCAATAGCAGCTAGGCCCTTGGCGGTTATCATTTTTTCCATTCAAATCCATTGACTTTGTTTCTGTGAACATTTTCGCATGGTATTTCATGTTTGTTCTGTATGCACGACCCATGGGGCATGTCGCTCATGTTTTCCACGTCTCTTGAAACGCAATCAAGTGTGACGAGAATGATGTTGAGGGTAGGGCGCAATATGTTGGTGCGACTCTTGTCTGATATTAGTGGTGAGTAACGGTGAACGTTTGGTGCAGTTGATGGGCCATAATGTGACGTACTTTTGCTAAGTTTCCCTGGTGTAAAGAGCCAAGCTCATGATTGACCCGAGCAGTTCTGCTAGGCCCTTCAATGCTAGGTGCTACTAGCTGTGGTGCTCACATGTGATACACTGACAACATGCCAGTGCTGCCGGGGTCTACAGCTGTGGGCGTCGTAGAGTGCTCTCCGGACGTATCACGAATGCCCCAACACACCGCGCATTGGCACGAGTACGCATGGGCTTGAAAAGTCGATGGGGGCAGCACCTCCAGTGCTTCATCAGGCAGTTTGCTGTGTGGGTATGTATCCCTGAAGACGCATGGGCAGAAATGGGTGTCGAAGCGCCTTCTTGAATAACAACTGTCGCGCTTTGCAGCACTTTTTCCAACCATTAGACATACTGCGCTACGATGCGCACATATTTGGCACTTATGTATGCGTCCCATGTATTAGAAACTGGCTATCTGGAGATAGGGCGTTCCTGTGTTTGTGTCCAATTGCAACACCATGCGGGGTCCGTCCAACTGATGGAGGTGAAGGGGTGGCAACGCGAGTGCAGCCCTAGGTAAAGTTCAGCAATGTTAGGCCTGAAGGTGAACGGCGTCCATGTCCTAGCGGGCGTGGGATGCCGGTGGACTATGGTCAGGGCTGACACATTGTCACGGGGGAGACTGCACACAAGGGAATCGATGGTCGAGGGGTGGGAGCCAGAAGCATAGCCTTAGTCAGCCGAGCGCGCAAGATCGCCAGATGGGCTGGGAGGCGTTGGGAATATGAACTCAATTGAGTTGCAACCGTCCTGCAGGCATGCCACCGCCGTATTCAGTTGTTCGGGTCAGTTGCGGCATGCTCAGTGCTCAGCAACGGGGTTGAACTAAAAATAGAGCATATATTGGGCGAGACAGCCACAACCGATCTCTTGGCTTGGCCACTCACAGATGGAAACCGATATCAACAAGCCGATGTCAACAAAGTTCACATACTTGCAGTAGAATGGCTCGAGATTCGTGCCACAGGCAACGAGTTTGTAGTCGAGAGATGCGGGGGCATTGATACAGGACCTTCAGCATTTAGAGCTCCTTTCCCTCACTAAATCAAATGAGATTGGTGGTACGTTGAGACGGATCTTCGCCCGGCGCTGGCTTGTCTGGAAGGTGATGGAGGCCAATGCAATGCATGTTGCATCTGGCTCAGAATGGCTTGCATGTGCCTAACACTGCATCGCAGTTCACAGCCTGAGTTCCGTTCATGAGCCTCCGGCGTTGGACACAGCAGAATTGCACTCGCTGCTATGACAGGTGTGGCCTGCATCGTTGTCTCGTGCACGAACACAGTTTCCAGGCTGATTTAGCATCGCCGATCCTGGGCCCGAGGCACTTGATAAGTGACTTGTCGAGGTTTCACAGGTGGTGAGTCATGGCAAGCAATCCGCCAGATGTCTGGCAGAAGCCTGAAACATGAATCTCATTCGTTGGACCGCGTATCCAAGCTCGACATGAGCAGGTTGCCGTGCAAGAACGTTCTGTTGTTGAACTGCTGACAGGTTTTGGGATGTCCGATGACGAATATCACTGGTACCGACAGACGTTTTCTCCGTTTTGCTCGTGGTTTGCTGTTTGTTCGTCGTAACTAGGACATTATTCGTGAGGTTTCTCTGCATTCGTTTCGACGTTGCAGGAATCTCTGTTGAGGTTTCTTGACACCATGGGACTGACTCTTACAACCCCGAAAGTGGACGAGAGGTTTCTGGTTCCCCAGCGCTTGCCAAAAGACTGCAAGGTGAACTTGAAGGCAGTGAAAAAAATGATTCTAAAAGGCGAACTAGCACAGTTCTACAGGCCAGTCGACGCCGAGGCATCAGGACATTCAGCATCTCTCGAGGAGTGCCCCATCTGCTTCCACAGTTATCCAGGAGTCAACTACTTCCAATGCTGCAATAATGCCATATGTACGGAATGCTACATTCATGTGCTATCAAGCTCCCACAGCCTCGACATTTTATGCCCCTTCTGCAAGAAGCAGTGCCCGACTGTCAAGGTGCGTGCGCCATATGATACGTGACAAAACACATGCACAGATACTTTTAAGCAGCACGTTTTCCAGCATGCAGTTGTGTTCATATGTCCCTTTCATGTGCTCGCAGCGCGTCTGCACCATCAACGAATGCCTCGATATCGCAGCACAAACGCTGTCGTTGCAAGGCTTTAGATGCTCTTCCTTTCCTCGCGTTCACCAACTAATCACAAAGGAGTTGTGCGTTTCTGAGTAACTTTTCTTGTGGTTGCAGTTTCGCCTTAGAACCGCTAAGGAACGTGAACAGCAGCTCATACAGGAACAGGCTGTCATTGCTGCGCAACTGCAAGCGCGAAAGGTGCGACAGTGTGAAGTGCGACAGATTGCCTGTGATGATTTTGTTCCATGTTCCGAAGAACTTGCTTTGTGCTTGCTTCACATGCAAGCGTTCTTGTCCTGGCTTCGAATGTGCCTTTCCATCTTCCCAACCATGATAGATCGTGTTCGATTACTGAAGCTTGCGGACAAGAGAATGGTGTAGCTGTGTATATCCGTATTGCTATGCACGGCACCTGGGACCTCGCCGGAACCCCATCATCTCGTCGGTACCCATCCCAGTCGACATTCCTACCATGCTGCCTTTCGAGCTGAGCTGACTTTACAACCCTTTTTCTTCATAAATCATTTTCGAGTGAGTTACCAATGTTTGCCCGCGTTTTGAACCTCCAATGTCGCGTGGATGCCCCATACCCTGTCGCGCTGGTAAGACTGGTCTAGTGAACATTCACAGTTGGTATCGTCTTCCATGGCCATTAAAACTTGTCTCGACATGTACGCTGCATCGTGATGTCGCCGCATGTTGCGATGTAGAATCAAGATGATGAGTCTGAGAGAGAAGCTCAGCGAAGGCGATCAAATTCCCTGGCGGGGGCGTCGGCTGCGCCCGCTACGTCTGCGAGCGCACAACAGAACTCAAACGCCGTTAGCTCAAACGCTGCGGCAATAGCTCGTGCGCAGCTTGGTTTAGCACTACCGTGCAATCATCCGCCTTCGGTCCCATCCAATAGTGCAGTGTCGACGCCAACGGTGCCGCACGATCACACAGCGCAGCAGAACCAGTCGCGCCATGCAGTTCATGCAGATCTGAACTCTTTGATTCCGCACACATTTTGGACTTTGGGCCTCTCGGAGGATGAAATGGACCGGTTCATGGTGCGAACTTGAAAAATTTTGCGAAAATGTGCGTGCTGGTGTGTGGTGGTTGATTTTTGCAAACAGTGCCAGTGGTTCACGACGAGTATGAGAAGTGGCGTGTACATTTGCCTTGGGACGCGCTGAAGGAGCATTTGAGCTGTATTGAGGACTGCAAGAATGCATACATGCAGGGATATGCTCCCAGACAACCCTCCTGAACATGCACACCAAATCAGGCAAACTGACAAAGCAGTGAAATGAAAGCATCATGAGCTGTGACAGACTGGCCAGTTTTTTTTTGAAGCATGACGCAGTTAGTGCTTGCGGTAGTGATGTAGCTTGCCAAGTCTTGTAGGAAAGCTGCTTGTGCGCTGTTCTTAGCGCTTGCTTTTCCCAATTCAATTCAATTTAATTCAGTTTAAATCCATGTTCAGCCTGCTTGACTTGGGCGTGCAGTACCTTTGCGTGCGAACTCAATGTGCAAACGCCATCTGTGCAGTTGAACGAGGCCCTGTCAGCATCGATGCAAGCGGCAGCCCCGGCAGAAACAAGCACGGCAGCCCTGCCCTCAAGCGCACTGCCCGCAACAACAAGCACACCCGCGGTGCAATTACAGCCTCCGCAGCTGCCCCCCACGCGGCTACAGGTGCTCCAAAGCCTGATGGGCCGGGATGGGCCGGGCGCCCGCGCAATGCATCCCGTGCGTGGCAGCGCCTCGATATACTTGTCACCGCCGCGCCTTTTCGGCTCCATATCCCCCACTGGAAGGCCGCGTGCCAGCGATTCGTCAACCCAGGTGCTCCCACGGTCTCAGGAGGGCTGCCCGATCGCCAATGCGGGGGCTGCACGGACGTCTCCTGTGCATGATCGGTTCAACAGCCACGCGGATGCCGTCACAGAGCGCGCGAGCTGGAACGCTCGCCGCGAGGAAGAGATCGAGGAGGAGATGCTGCGGCACGCGATCGCGCTGTCTCTTCTAGAGACCCCTTGATGAGGAAATCGCAGAGGAGGGTCTGCGGCACGCGATTGTGCTGCTTCTTCTAATGCCCCCTTGATGAGGAGGCGGTGACTGGGATGTCTGGCGTTCTTTGGATTTCACCACTGGGATGCATCCGAGAGTTGCAGCGAAGCTGACATACCAAGCTTGGGATGTCAGCTCGGCTGAGATGTGCTGATATCTGACAGCTGACTCATGAAGGAGCGGCTCTACCGCTTGCTGCTGTTGATGATGATGTAGTTGTTAACAGGACAACAACACCCACATGGAGATTCGAAACTCCTGAGTGTTGATGGCCTGTGTGTCCTGGTTCGCAACTGGCTTCCGTGCTGTCATCAGACTGCTCGCGTCACGTTCCACCACACCGCCGCTGGCAGTGTGTTGATACTTTGAACCACGTTATCGCTGTACGACCTATTTATTGTGGCTCTTTCTATGTAGCCTGTCATGTGCATCTTTTACCTGAATGCACATGACATGAACATTGCGATAGAAAGGCAACTTGCTATTATTGTCGAACGGCACGAGGGTTAGGAATTAGGGATTAGGGGTATGTGAAGACCATCAGCAGCAGTACTGCGTAACTATCGACTCCTTCTCCCAAAGCACGTCATGCTCTGCCTGCTGTGTCGTGAGCAAAGAAATGTTCACACAACGCATGGCAGAGCATGGCGAGCCTTTCTGGAAGGAGTCGAAAGACACTGCTGCCGATCATGTCGTCCCCTTGTGACTTTCGTGGCGTGGGAAGTTTCTCACATTCGCATCGCCGCCGCCTGCTGCTTCGTTTTATCTGGCACCACGTGCGCGCGCGCCGCTAACACCAGGATGACTCGCCGGCAGCAACTTCAGCAATGGTGAATGTGATAAATTGTTCTATGGTGTTGGTCGTCGTGTGGTTGAAAGGCCATTTCTTGGAAAAGCGCACAGATGCATGCATTGGCTTATTCTGTATTGTGTTCCGAACAATGCAATGTGATGGAGGCTCATACCTGGGGCTACATACCGGTAGCCCTATGCGGCCATGATATCGTGTTATGTTCGCCTGAGTGGGACTGCGCTTCATGGCACAGTTTGTATGATTTATTTGGTGGATTACTCTTCATTCATACCGGTAGCTTGAATTTTGTGGAGATATAATGCTTCTTTGATGAGAGCTTCTTTCAAGCTTCTGGTCCCGCGCTCTCTTGTGTAAAGGAAAACCGACAGGCTCTCAAGCTCAGAAATGAATGCATTGAAGGTAACTTTGAACATTCACTGTGTCGATTCCACAGTTCCATTCTTGTCCATTGATCATTCCTTGTAGGGCATGTTCTTGAAAGCCCCACATCTCACAGTGATGGATGGGCATAGTGAATACTCTGCACTGATGGAGGCACACATTTGGGAGTCTCATCCTTCCTGGCCCCTGTTGACAAGACCGTAGCTACCAACGGTTATACCTCCTGTTGATAACTATGTGCCCATAGCATGTAATATACTCGCGCAAAATCTGGCGAGAACTATGGTCACTGGTTGGGCAGTCTGTCCGACTCATCACTGCCTGGAGTAAGTCTTAGGATGAGGCTCAGCCTGATGCTTAGGTTGAGCCCAAGCCTCCGTCGGAAGGTGTGCTTACCAAGCCTATTTTTCTATTGCGATACTAACACCCAACCATTCGCATGCACAGAATCTCTGACGAATCTCTGCTAGACAGCGTTGTGTCCATGCCGAGCTTGGGCAACTGACAGGCCACCTTTCCAGTAGTGTGCAACACTAGACTTGTCGCCAATGTGCAGTTAGAAAGGGAGTTACGTGACTTGGCCGACTTTCCGGCACAACGACATTTGCCAACCCTTTCGCAAGCAACTTGATAGCGCAGACGGCCATTTCCAAACCCGAGGGTCGACCAACGAGCGCTAAGGGTTTCAAGAGAGCGAGTTGAGCGATATGAACATGTGCGGAAGTTCGCCCGCTGTGGCTTGCTATTCCTGTTTGAGTTGTCGAATTGCAAGTTCGTATCGGGCCTTTCTTCGCATGCGCCAGCTGGGGTGACGATCTCAGCAGCCCACTTTTTCGTTTGCATATTTTATTACTTTTCAACATGCTTCCTTGGCTGAAGGCACAACTCGTCCTTTTTAGGTAGCTACGGCCTGTGAACTACAGCGGCGATGTCAGTTCCGTACTTTTTCATGATTCGGACGAATAAGGCGGTAACTCGACACGTAGGCGTGGTCAGTACGCGTTGCTGTTGTGACGATTTCTTATGCCAGCGTAGGCGCCGTCCGTGATGATACGCGTGGAAGGTGACAGCGAGGCGCCAACGGGGACAGCAGGGACCACTTTGCTTGGCAGCGCCTGTGCTGAGCCAGGCGATGGCGCTGACGGAACCCTCGAACTTTGCAAGGAATTTATCATCTTGGTGCAGCCCGATGGTTCGCCCATCCTTGGCTGGCGGGAAGTAGAGGTACTCGTCTCCAAGCATTGCATGCATTCCTGAGCCGGACTCTTGTGCTGTCTTGCACATTCAATACATTCAGTGCATTCTCACGCATCCTCTCGGAAATTCGCACATTATCGTGGCACTTCACAGTTGCAAGTTCGATGCATTCCCGCACATGGTGGTGTCCCAAGAATCACTGACTCAGCGCACGTGGTGCAGTCGGATATCGATCAATCGAGCGCAAGCACGGTAACCATCAGCCTGATTCAACTCGGAGATAATCGTCTGCAGCATGCGATTGCATCGGATGACGAGGTGCTTCAGCGCTTGTACGGCCGCACCGCTGTGGCTACGCTGTGCAACGAAGGCGAAGCCGATGCCGATATCATGGTGCGCGTTGGAATGTTGCCTTGTGTTTCTCTTTGTAAATATGTCAAGTCACTGTCGTATTTGGTATGTGTCTAGCTGGGTCTGCATATGATATATGCCATGGACATCTCCAGGAAAGAGGAGTTGAATTCATGTAAGCAAATTCCAAACAAATCAAAACTGCGGCCATTCCTTGGGTTTGCGTGGAACTGTTGGGATCCGAGAAGCATTTATTCCTTCTTACAGCGCCGGTTCCTTGAGGGCTTGGCCGTTTCTAAGAGCCCTCCATTGTGCATCGAAGCACTTACTCAGGCTCATGTGCTTTGAAGCGGAGTACGCTGGGAGACAAGCCCATCATCCTGTTGATGATGATGATGATGTATCTTTTTACAACACTACCGCATCCACATGGACATTGGCAACTCCAAGAACTACTTGGGAATCAGAGTTACCTGTTACAATGATCAATTGGAGTCTACAAAGATTGCCGCTCAGATTGATCACCGGCGGCTTCCCTGTTATTCTCCCCATTTGGGGCATTTTTTGTCTCCACGCTTCTGCGTGCAGTAGGGTTTGCATTCGCCCCCTCCTCCAGAAGCGTCGTTGGCTGTGTGCGGCGTGCCAGTGAAAGTAAAACATGCCAGCCAACAGAACGCAGCGAAGTTGACATTGGACGAGGCAGGCAGAGCTGATGTCACGCCTAAATGGAGGGAGGTAGCAGCTCCCGGTGGATGTTGCAACTGGGAAGGTTTGTGGAAGGAGTGGGTGATGAGAGGGCCGCCTGCTTCACAGCGTGCCAGTGCACAAGCCTTTCGCATGCGCAGATGGCGTAACGTTGCTTGTGACTTGCTTGAGTGTCCGCCATACCAGTACGCTAGCCTTTGGGAGGTGTACCTTGAGTGAGTTACTGTTAAATTGTCGTCAGACACATGACTCAACGTTTCAACAGTTCGGTTTAGGAGTTGGCACTTAGGGCCATAGTGCACCACCGGCGCCCTAGCCCCAAAAACGGGAGGGAGGTGATTGCATACAAATGAAAAAGAAAGAAAGAAAGACCCCAGCTCAGAAAAGGTGATGGAAGGTGACTGCATAGGTTTGCAACAGCACCGCAATGGATGTCACACATTAACCACTTGGCATGCATGCAGGAGCGCGCGCCTTCACAGGATGTGCTGACGCTCGAGTCGCAGGTGCCATCAGCGTCACAAGGCGAAGGAGACTGGCTTGAGCGCATGAGGGCTGCTGACGCCGCCCTCCAGCAACGCATCAATGCTTCTGATGGGCGGATACGCGACGTGTATGCGAGCTAGGCTTCAATTTGAATCAATTTCATACATGCTGGGAGCATCATGTTGGTTTTTCTATTCATTCATAATACAAGCTGGGGGTGCCCTTTCTACTGGCTGCACCCCTTGTGAAGGTACCGAATTAAGTGAGATCGTGGAAGCGCTTGCTGATCTGCTCAGAGTTTATGCTCTATGATCCGTCTGTGCAAGCTGATGTTCAAGCAGACTCTGGACAGGAGATGATGGCAAATGCACGACTAGTGTGTTGAAATGAACACCATGTAGCCAGGTTCACACCCCAAGCTAGGCCTGAGGGATGATTGACCATGGGTGGATGCTTGGGATCCCACAGCTGAGACCCTTCGTTTATTTGGCTGTCCGCGCTGCGACTCCTCATCCCGCAATGTGCATCGCAAGTGCTGGCTATGTGTAAGTGACGGACAATATGAAGCTGATGCATCACCGCTGATGCATTGATCACCGCATGGCGACTGCAGGGTGCACTTTTTCGTTGCCATCGACATGGCTTGCGACTTGACTGTCATGGAGAGTGGAAGTGCAATTGCACGTTGCTCATAGAAGCATGAATCAAATGAGGATGCTCTGTTGTTGCATGCATGCTTGTCGTGCAATTTGATCTTCACCGCCCATGCGCAAACACCAAATTTGAAACGGATCAGCCTAGTACTAGCACGCAAACGCAAGAATACATCACTGCATCGTTTTTCTTTTCAGCTCTCGGATTGCCAATTGCGGGAAGCAAGCAGTGGAGGGGGAAACAATCCTCCCGCACCGCACCGCCAAATGAATAGCAGCAACTGCTGTGATTGCAAGTACTGCCGACGCCTAAGCGAAGCAACCAGCTCTGACGTCCATGCTGTCCTCCAATGGTTGAGTTACAGCATCAGTCTTGTGACAGTCGCCAACCGAAGGAAGGCTTGAACCTGCTTAGCAGCCAGAAGTATCGCAATGCACACGACGCGAGAGATACTGGGACGAATTTTACCGAAGATTCAAAACAAAGTTAGTCCTGCTTTGTGTTGCCATGATCAGCAGCACTTGAGGCTGTGCATATGAGCGTAAGACGTACAAAACGTAGCAACCGCAAATGCAGAGCCACATTGTCTGTTGTCTAGGTTGTTTCGAACGCACGGTTGCTCAGTCTCGACTCGGCTCGCTGCATTGCCATACCCTACCTATCGCGACTCGCGTGATATCCATCACGGCTGTGGAGTTTTCGAAACGACTGTTCTTTCCTTGCATGCATACTGGCATAACTATGCAACTGATTTCTGTAAATGCATTCGACATGAACGCAGAAACCCTCTTCAAAAATGCGCCGTGCCCTGCCATAGCGCACAGGCACCGTGCGTATCGTGCAAAACGTTGGCCACGTCGGGTCCTGAACTGTGCAGCGTTGATACTGACCATGCCACCTGGTATGGCTGTCAGGAGGGTGACAAACCACTCTCCGACAAATCGCTCACAATGGCAACCAGCATCAACTGCTTGCGAGCACTTCAATGGTTGGCGGCGATGCTTTGCCCAAGCGGGAATGCGCGCGAACAAGGTCATGCAAACACCATGGGCTTCACCCCCGCCTTGACAAACGCACGCGGGCGACTGTTTGGTGCAAGCCAAACTTGCATTGCCTGCGAACAAGCGAAACTGCTCGCGGAGGTGCTGTGCGGCGGGGGAGGTGGCTCTGCAACAGTGCGACATCGTCGGCCTGCTCCATGATCGCGCGCTTGTTGGCGGGTGTTGGCCAGTCGATCTCCGGACTCATCCACAGCGGGTATTGCGCCAGCGTCGCCGGCCCAGTCGAAGTCCGCAAAGCACGCTTCATACGACCCATCAGTGCGCAGGCGAATCATGACGTTGTTGTCCCTGGCATCTCCGTGCACGCTGAACCTGCCTTCCCGCGTTGGGACATCATGAGCACGCTCGAGGACGGCAAGGGCGCTTTTTTTTGCGAGGTTGTATGCTTCTTCGCCATGCGCTGCCGCAGCGGCCGACAACATCATCCGTCCTTCGGTGCGAGCAGGTCCATCTCGATATGGTAAAAGCCGCCAGGCAAGCGCTCGCATTTGTGCAGAACCGGCGCACACCCCACCGACGCAAATGCTGCGTGCACGTCAGGTCCATAGAACTGCGCAAACTTGACAAGACGCGGCTTGTCATCCAGGCCACGGGCCCCAACCTCGTAGAGTCTGCATGTCATGTCATGCATGTCAGACTTGACGTGACGATGCATGCACTCTTGCATGGCGAAAACAAAGCAAGTGCCTCTGCCGGCACTGTTGGAAACAACATTGCCAGTGGCATTGGAATGGATATGTGGTCCAACAATCCTATTAACTTTGACAAACGAAGCGACAAATACTGCAGCTGTAGCATGCGGCAAAATCAGCTGATACGTTCCTTGTCCGCTTCAAAAACAGATGCAGCAGTCATTGCTGGCACTCAAGAAAGTCACTTACTTATCGAGAGTTGGCCGCTCGGAAAACAACATGTTTGCAGAGCAGCCGAACGTCAGCTGTAACAACCTCCGGCAAGTGGTTAGGGCACCTGGCCGTTCCCTGAACAGTGGTACGCGATTCAGCACTCATGTGATGAGATGAACGAGCACCTTGCGCCAGAACACAAAATCAGGCTTGTTGTTGCCAGGTAAGCCAACGCCTTCTAACTGCACGAACTACCCCAGAAGCGCATCCAGGATCAGCAGCTCCTGGTCAAGACGCTCGCTCTACGAGGAATACATGTCAGCTGCTACCTTACAGAGTTCATCCACGGCGGCTAGATCCGCTGGAATGATGCGATCGCCGCTGTTTGCGTTGTCAAGCAAGTGGCCAAAAATTGGATGCACCAGCTGCAGCGGCGGGCATGGCAATTCGCGTTCAGTGGGGAAGGAAGATCAGAAGTCAGGCGTTTTGCTTGCCAGCGGCTCCCCCTTCTGGATGTCAATCCTCTGAAGCATTCAAAAATTTCCGCTGTACCATATGAGGACGGGCTGGACACGTGGATGTCGTAGATGTCCTCGTCGGCCAAGCAGGCTTGGCTGCAATGACAGACCAGCGTCAGACTGGCAGCATGGCACGTACATGCCTTCAAGCTTATAGGCACCATGAGTGCAGGCAGATGATGTGGAGGTCATACCTTCATCTGCTGTCTCATGCTCTGTGTAGCAGATAACAAGCACAGTGTGTTGTTGTGCTGTATACAACTGTGGTCGAGCACGGTGTATGCGTTGGCTGGCAGGCAAAATCTGGAATCTCAGCTAGTTAGTGGGGAGTTCAGGAATGATTGTGGGCGTGAACGTGCACTCGTCCGTGGTTGAAAGGAGTCACCTCCAGACAAAGAATTTCAGATTGCATGGAGTGCAGCCTGCACTGCAGGACTCCACAAGTTGATATCATCATAACATCACATGATGGCAGGAAATAGACAACAAACAGCAAAGATAGCACATTCGAAGTGATACAGCTCATTGAACGTCAGCGGTCGGAACAAGCAAGCCTGTCATAAGCGCGGGGCCGCTCGCACGAGCTAAAACTTGGAGGTACATAACAGCATTGGCCCTACAATGGCCGATGCTGAGTTCCCGTAGCCAGTTGGTGACAAATCCATTCTTGATAACGTCGGCCCCAGCACTGGCTGTTGTCGCCAGAGTATTGAGCAGTTCCATCGCATTTGCCCATGCGTCCCAACGTCTCGTGCGACCGCGGGCTGAAGGCATAGGTATCGGGGTCAGCAGATTGGTGCTTTGTCCGCTTCAGCGTGCGGCTTGCACGTGGGAGGGTGCGCAGGGGTGCACAACCAAAGTCAGCGTCTGTGAGTCCGCTCGATAATACGAGCAAGATGTCTCCACGTGCCACAGAGTGTGCTGCGATGGCGGCGTATCATCAAAATCATAATATCGCCTTCCTGTTTGTATCGCGACGTTTATTGACGAAAGGACGTGTTATTCGGGCATACCCTGTTCACCAGCATTTATATATGCTCTTTCTCATGAACGTGAACTGTTTGTACCTTTTCAACCGCGGTTCTCTAAGACATGATGTTCGTAGATGTAAGGCAAGTCGAGCAGCACTGCGTACTTTGATACATATATGTGAAATGGCTTTTCGCCAGCACTTGTTGTACGTGCTCTGTTGATGATTCATCGTCCTGACTCCCTAAAAAACACAGGGACGGTAGTCTAGTTACTAGACGACCCTCCCTGTGTTTGTTGTGGAGTCAGGAGGATGAGTTATCAACAGAGCACTTACTACAAGTGCTCGCGAAAAGCTATTTCACATATACATGATGTATATATGTATCAAACTACGCAGTGCTGCTCGACCTACGAACTCAGACAACCGCGGTTGATAAGATACAATCAGTTCACATTCACGAAAAACATGCCTCGCACTCATTTCCGTCTATGTTCTAGAGGTCTACAAGCTGCCGCTCATTGCTTACGTTTATCCAAGAATATCCGGCTGCGTTGGGGTTTCATGCCCCAGTTCCGTCTTGACTGACCGTCATGACCTTATGTGACAGCTCATGTCCGATGCAGCTGAACCTTCGAGCACGAGTCCAATAAGTGGTGTACAAACCTGTACCGTAGTCCACCAAAGTCTTCAAGGTTGCCACCGCCATTTCCTTGTCGCCTTGGAAGTACGCCTTGGCGGTAGGCAAACCTTGTGTTAGTGCAATTTCAAACAACCGCGCGTACAACACAGAGCTGCTGACCCCAATTTTTTTCCAGAATCAGTCCATGGTTGGGTGACCGGCCTTCCACGCAGACGCAAAGTCTCCAATCGTGGAAGCGGCAACCAACGCCATAGCAAAAGCATCGAAAGCTGACTCATCTTCAGTTGCCATCCTGCAAAACAATTCAAGAAAGTCAAGTAATTACTTGCCTTCAATTATAACTAACCAGATCGCGTTGCTTGCAATCGCCAAGATGCAGCACCTTCGCATTGCTGGGTATCAGATAATGCTGGGGCCAGACGTCCCAATTCATACAGGCATGCATCCGAGGGCGCGATGGCGAAATGTAATTCAATCCTTTCAGATTCGTACGCCACTGGACATCGTCCCCCAGCCCACAGCACCCTGCACATGATTGGTTCGGTCATCTGTGGCAACGGACGGACAGACTGGAGATGAGACTTCGATTCGTTATTGACATGCTCGTTCAAGTTATATCGTAATCGTGGGCGTCGTCTCTGGTGCACGTTCCTGATCCCGGAGGACTATGGTGTTGAAAACCCTGGGGGCACACCTGTCAATCTATCCGCATGATAGAACCGTTGGACTCCATCCACTGTCAGTACACGCCTACGCAGCTTCCAACAGGCATTGGCTCGTGCCACTTTTACGAGCGCTCTGCGACGCGCATATAATTGACTTCTCACCGACGTGACAGATTCAGTTTCGTACCTTGCAAGTCAATTTTTGTACCGCGGTACGACTACGGTAAATGTCAATGTTCATCAAAGTTGTGTCGATCTCCTCCTGATGCTGACGCTGGCGCTCACATCCGAAGCACTTGTGACAAGCCTTGTCGTGAGCCGAACGCTGGATAGCCGTGCACCAGATAGGCTGCCAGCAAATCTTGCCAAACCTCGTATGTTTCTCTCCCAAGGCTTGAGCCGAGCGCCGACGCAGCCTTGCACTTCACAAGTTTGGAACGGTTCCCAACTTGTTGCACTGAACGTCTGCCATCTGGTTGCCGCCATTCCATCTGTTTGGCTTAGGGTATGGTTGCAGTTTATGGCAACTAGTTGCTGGGCAACCATGCAGTTCCTGTAGCAGATAGGGCCAAGAATCATGGAAGGGGACTTTGACTTTCAGGAGCGCTTCCGGCAAGTGCTCTTTCTTGTCAAGAATGAAGCCACTGCAGTCATCACTGAGATGCGGCAGAATAAGAAATGGGCACCGTCGTCCGGCTCAAGGTCCATGGTATGTGCATTGTCAATGCATACATAATACAAGTGTGCCATACAATCGCCAGTCCACCTTTAGGCCCAGCGCCTGCGTCAACTTACGTGCACGTCGCTTTCCCCACCTCACTTGCCACCCGCAGGCGTCCCAGAATGTCTGTATACCTTGCTATTCTTGCGACTAGTCACCTGTCCATAGCTTCTAAATAAACGTGCTTCATTAATTCCAAGGACACCTGCTGGGCAAGCTGCTCTTGCATCGCTGTCCTTCCACCCTGGCATACGCATGTCGCATTCCAAGGTTTCGACTGAAAGTACCCACGCCCCGTAAATGCCTTCGATAAATGTAGAACATATATTAACACATCACGCGCATGCTGTCATTCACTTGCTTTGCCGATTAATGGGCAGTCAATCAAGCTGGTCAAGCTTGCCGATTGTCCCAGCCTCCTGAAAATGCGCACAAGTAATGGCACGCTTGTATGCCAACAGTATAATACATACGGGCATGCGTGACGTACCAATCTGCCAAGGAAATAATTTCGTGGACGACCGTGTAGGGTAGGGTGAAGTTGCGCTGCCAAACCCCCCTACCGAGATGAACAGATAGCAAGAATCGGTTCCTTTCACTCGCTGATGAAGGTATCTGTTCAGGGTTGCATTATGCATCGGGTGTGCAAATGCCCACTTCTGACCAGGAAGGCGCATGGGAGGTGCAAAACGTGGCTTTCCAAAAAGCTCTCCATGCTGCTGCCGTGTTATCTTGCAGACCTTGTAAATTGAGCATCGTAGCACCGGCTGTATATGAAGGAAGTGTGAGTCTGCATGGTCAGACAATCAGGGAAGGCTTAGTTGCATGTCGTCAAATCGTGTCGTGTACAGGCAGCATCAATCAAATGATCCTGGGACATGCTGCTTAGGATAGCATTCACGTGAGACATTTCATCAGTGAGGGAATGTTTCGTATTTCATTCCACTGCAACCTGCAAGTCAGTAAAGTTTTCAGCAAGGATCCACACAACCAAAGCAGCAATCCGCCTGGCCGTGGATTTTGAGGGTCTGGATGCCTGAAAATGCATGGATGTCGGGGACAGAAGATCAGAGCAGCATGGGCCGCATTCTGTCGTGGCAGTGAACCGAAGGCGCAGACCTCGAGTCTCGTAACGGTCTCCCCCGTTTAGCGAACTGCACGAGCCTCGAAGTGCTGGTTTGCTCCATCCAGAGGATTGCAGAACACTATCAGAACCCCATCCAGAACTCCATCCCTCTACCAGAATCCTATCAGAACTTTGTTCAGAATTTCATTCAGAGGATTGCAGAACAAATGTGAAGCGAATGGGGAAGTGAGGGTTTTGCCCTGCACCCGGCCTCTGTTCATGTCCCAAGCGTTCATCGACAAGGTAGTTCAGTCGACTGCACAAACCTGCTCGCAAACCTCCACAGCCGACAACATGCGCATGATGTGGCAGGCGGCGTGATTGTTGGGTCAAGACGCCTGCAAACACCTGAATTTTGACAGATTGGCGGGCGAACCCCATTCTGGCACTGAGCATGCACATGTTTACAGGGCCCAGAGGTCAGCAAGGGCGCCAGGGAGTTGTTGACCGGTCTGCTCAATCTGCGTTTTGGAGCCTTCTACCCAGGTGCGTGCACACCCCAACGTGCTAACGTGCCCTCGAATGGAGTAACTTGCGGGTTCGGATGCCTCCAATGGGCGAGGTCAAGGACACGCCTCTGACAGCTCGACGTCATCATGGGAAGGGGTAACACACCTCTCTGACAGTGCACATCCCAACCGTCCTTCAACAGGCGAGGTCAAGTACACTCGTGATTTGCCAGACTGGGTTTTGACCCCTATTTCTGTCTCCCCCCCCAATAAAACATGTATCTTTGGCTGTCTGGACCCGACAAATGAGAAGGTCTGGCGAAGCACTGCCTATCAGATGTCAAAGCATCTATCCCATGTTTTGTAACGAAGGTGACAGCTCGCATTGGTGCAGACGAGGTGCAGCCAATGGACTTCGTGGAGCCCTTCCTACGCATCATTGTTGACGATAAAGCCTCAGGGCCGATCACAGCAGTCGCGCTCATGTCGGTGAACCGCCTTCTGACGAACAACGTGCTGGGGCTGCTGGACTCAAGGGTGGGCTCGTCGATGCACGCGATCGTCGCGGCGGTCCGGCACTGCAAATTTGAGGCCACTGACGCCGCCCACGACCAGATGGTGCTGTGCAAGATCTTGCAGACGCTGTGCACCTGCCTGCACTGCCCCACGGGCCGCCGCCTTAGTGACGAGGACGTCTGTTCAGTGTTTCAGTCCGCGTACCGCATCGGCTTTGACACTCAGATTGTGCTCGAGCTCTCAGGTGCGCTGCTGTGCCGCAATCGCATCGGCCGCAACAGGCTGTGGTTGATGCGGGGTAGTGCGAAACTGTGTCGCCATGGTTGTGGCTGAGAGGGTCTGAGACCCATGGGGCCCACTCATCTGGACGTATTGATGTGAACACGAGTTCAATTTCTTGCAAAGTGCCGATCAAAATGGGGTGCGTCACCAGACCTTGTGATTTGCAAGTCTGGAAACCAAAAAATGCATAAATTTTAGGAACAAAAGGGAGTCGAAACCCAACTGGCGAGGCACTGTCAAAACCTCTTGACATTCAACAAGCTTTTAAGACTGCCCTCGGGCAGCAACTGATGTCGTCGTTGTGTGCTATACTGCATTAGTGCAACCCCGCAACGGATGATGCAAGCCGACAGCCTAAGCCGCGCTGCAGATATGGTGGTGGACATGGTAAAGGACGCGTTGTACGCGATGGTCCGCACAGTGTTCGGAAGCCTCCGCCAAAGTGCCCTCGAAGGCGCGGCGGCCAGTCGGAACGGGGCCGTCTTCGCCCCATCCCCAACGCCACCGCCACCGGTGGCAGCCGTAGGCACCCTCGACACCCCCCCCCCCTCCACCAACGGCCACGCGGCGGCTGCAGACTCCGCGAACAGCGCTTCCACGACTGCCGGAGACCACGAGAGCTCCGCCGCGACTTCGGACCCCGAAGAACACGAGTATGGGGTGGTCAGCGCTCAGAACATTCTCTCCTTCCTCATCCGCCTCATCTCGGTGGGCTGCCCTTGCTCCCACTACCCAGGCTTTCTCCCTGGGGAATGTCCCCGGATGGTGCCATCATCTGTGCCAAACATTGCGTGATTTCTTCAGTGAGCAGGGTACCTAGAACGTGCAAACACCAGCAATGCCTGTACATGTTCAATAATTTGAACATGTATGTGCAATTTGGCAATGCACTTGACTTACACCCACACCGTGTTAGCAAACCCTGACCAACAATGCACGTGCGCCTTAAATTATGGCTGTTGGCCCTCCACAGCTTATTGCAACACGAACATTCTGTAGAGTACCTGCCGAGCAGTTTTACCTGCTGCCATTGCCATTGACTACTGCGTCAAATTTCGTACGATGACAGGCTCAGAAATTGTTGCCAGGGTATGGCCAGCTTTGCTGCCTGAAACTCCGTACCTGCGACATGGTGGTGAGCACGTGTTTGGAAGGTGTTTGGAAGGTGGCCCGTCGTTGTGATGGTGTGCTGTTGTTGCGGCATTGACGAGTGATGATTGCAGTTGGATGGGATGTCGGTGTTTGCGCTGGAGCTGATCAGGGAGCTGCTCCATGCATCTGGACCCGAGCTGCGGCTCTATCCAAAGCTCATGAACCTCATTCAGGTGGACCTCCTTGCAGCCATCTTTTCTGTGTTCAAAGAGTGCGCCCCCATCCGTGGAGAATGAAAAGGACCAAAACTGCGACAGGCTTTGTGCTTTTTGTCAATCACGCCACCCCGTGTTTCTCGTTGCGTTGCACTTGCTTGTTCAGATGCCTGACGATGTCGAGCCTTCAAAAGTGGTGCACACCTTCCTCACCCTTGCTATCTTCTGCTATTGATGTCTCCTAGAGCTTCACACTGCTTTGCCGGTGGTATGCTGCCAGCCATCCAGGAGTGTGTTGGATCCACCTCCAGTATCAAGTGCTCAACAACGCCACATGTCACGCTGTCGTTTTTCATCCTGCTGGTGCCTCTAGCGGACCCATCTAGCACGGCCCTCTATGGAGACGGCCCATCCGTATAGCTGTGGAGGCCTTTGTTAAAGAACCACTTTGTTTTATTGTAGTTGTAAGCTGCTTTACTTTGTTTTCTTCAAATTCAAGAAAACAAAAAATACGCAAATGGCAGCGAGTCGGAAACAAACCCACGCTGGTACTGTGGTGATGTCCCACTGTAATCTCCTCGGATCCCCGCATCCTGCAGTACTTCTGTCGAGGGCTTTTCAACCCTTTTTTTTAAAAGGGCCTCCCAACAGGCCTCGGCGCCACTTCGGTAGCTGGCAACGCTCCTTGGTTGGACGTCCTCAGTACCTCGGTAGCTGGACGCACTTGGTACCTTGGCAGCTGGACGCGCTCGTTAGCTTGGTAGCTTGGCGCATATGTGTTGACGTTTGCTGCGGTGCCGTGCAGGAACAGGCTCTCTGAAGCGCCCAGGCCACCAGGGCCGTCGCCGAGCCCGCCCTCAATCACGCCTGCGGTGGTGACGCAGATGACGCAAGTGATGCTGACGCTCTACCTGCACCTTCGGACGCACTGCATGCTACAGATCGAACTCTACATCCAGACCGTACTGCTCCCCCTCTCCGCGGGCGACCTCGGAGACGCTCGTGATAGCAACTCAGGCCTCTACGACCTATCTGAGGTGAGCTATCGTCGTTTGCAATGAGCTTGCCGTCGTGAACCTTGTGCTGGTGAAGTATCTTTTCAATTGTGATTGTCTATGTGATGTCATGTATCTTTTCACAAAGTATTGCCGCGATCATCTCTATGATGATAAATTATCTGTTTACAACGCTACCGCATCCACATGGACATTGGTAGGGCCAAGAACTACTTGAAATGCTGTTCCAGTGAACACGCGTCACACGCCCGGTTGAACAAAAAAATTCTGTCTCTTAATTCCAGAGACCTTTGGTTCAAATATCGTGATCTTACTATCCATGTATGTCTCACGAGTGCCATCTTGTATCCCTGTTGCAAGCTGTACAACAGCATGTGTCGTCCGCACATCCCTCACATCCGTTCCACGACAGGGTAGTTGATAGAGAAAATCAGCAACTTCTGGTACCAAACGTCAGCCCTTTGCATAGGCTTACGGCGGCGCCATGCAGGTCGCTGTCGAGTCGTTACTGGACTTCTGCCACCTCCCAGGCTTCCTACGAGCTGCCTACGCCTACCTGGACTGCCGCATGGAGTGCTCCAACCTGTTTGAGGACATGTGCAAGGAGCTATCTCGGCGGGCCCACCCCAGAGGGGGCGGGCCCCGCGGCCTGTCTCCTATCAACGTGATCGCGATGCAGGGCCTGATGGCCGTCATGTCCGTCTTATCTGAGGGCGACCCCAAGCCTGCAAGTCTCGTCGTCCCGCCAAAGTGCTTGTATCGAGGCAGTCACTATGTGGACATCTGGTCCAGCATCATTAACGGGACGGAGCCTGAGTGTGTGGTGCGTTAATGCTCGCCGCTGTTCAGTACCCTATGACCTTCAAAGATGTGCCAACAGCCCTGTCTGTCAAAGCCTCTGGTGAGCTCATGTGATGTCAGAATGCGGGGCACAGTGTGCGACGTGATGCCCACCATCGAGAGCTACAAGGTACACCCGCTCATGCTCCTCTGTCTCACAGTACCGACACCAGAGGGGAAGACAAGGCATTTAGCGACAGCGACAATATACCTGCTGTTCAGTGAGTGGGTCTATGCATGGCCTCTAGACATTAATTATGAGTTGTAACCGAAGAGACAAGGCGTATTTAGGATATGTGAGTTTGTGCTTGGGGCGGTGCTGTGGAACCCTACAAGATAGGTGCACAGTGCTCAGTGGACAGCTTACCGTCAGCGTTGAGAAGTGAGGTCAGTTGATAGCATGGGCAACTCTGCACTCCCAGCTAAATCGCACAAGGTAGCCGTCTGAAAAGCACACTACAGAGGGCATCGGTGCCCACTGCTCTTCCAGCTACTTTCCGCAAGGAGTAGTTGTCTGGGACGTGTGGATCAAATTGGGTTACAGAGGGCATCGGTGCCCACCTGCATGGCAGGGTTTTCGTTGTCTGCGACTGTGGTAGTCTGCCAAGGACCCTCGGCAGTGAAATCACCAGAAACGGGGTTGAAGCTCCAGTCAAGCAGGTGGCGGTGGTTGCCAGATAGCTCGACCGAAGCAGATGCCACACATCGACAGCCCTCCAGGGAGGAAGTGTGTGTGTGGGTGGGTGGGTGGGTGTGGGTGTGGGTGTGTGTGGGGGTGGGGGTGGGGGGAATTGGGTGGGTGGGTGGGGGTGGGTTCGGGCTGGCGGGCGGGCGGGCGAGCGTGGAAGCGTGCGTGCGTGGGGGGGGGCGGGGGTGCGGGTGTGCTGGTGCGCGTGTGTGCGTGTGCGGCGCCTGGTCAGTTGGGGAGTAAAGCGGGTTTGCATGACCATGTAGGCAGTGTTGACGCAGCTCAATGACGAGGCAGCTCACGACTCGGACCTGGAGCTTGCGGCATGGGAGAGCCTCTGCAGTGTGAGGCTGCACCAGTGGGAGAAGAGCATGAAGAAGACACTCGAAATCGCGATGGGAGAGCTCAATAAGGATCATAAGAAGGGGCTGCAGTTCATGCAGGTAAGTTGCAATCCTTCCATTGTCGTGTGGACAACAATTGAGCACTTGCATCAGCGTCGCGTTCTGATTATTCTGCATGTCCACCACAAGAGTGTGATGGAAAAGAGCAGCACTGCTCACCTGCAGATTGATGGCTGCAACAGCCATCTTATGCCTTACATGGGATAACTTCAGGTTCAAAGCCTTGAGCGAGACGACGCCCACGTGAAGGGCTTTACAAAAGCGTGGTTGACTGCTTTGTGATTGGATCAGCACATGCACAATGCGATAACAAAAATCGGCAGTTCTTGTATGAGGCAAAAGCGTTGTACAGGCATAACCACGACGCTATTTGAGCTTTCATCAGACTTTCTTTGCGATCCACGCAGCCCTCGGCTCCTCAGAGAGCAGCGTGGGAACAGGAGATGCAGGTGAACGACACGCCAAGCAAACCATCATTGAATCTACCTGACGACCGTTATATGTTCGCCGTCGCTGGATGCCTGTGTCTTTCCCTTTGGTGCCGGCTCTGTGAGACAGGGGAGCAAGAGCGGGGTTGCCTGATAGCTCTCGATGCTGGGCACCCGCTCGCACAAGCCGCGCCACATTCTGACATCGCATGAGCACAAAAGGCCTTGAAAGACAGGGCTGTTGGCGAGTCTGTAAAGGTAACTGTTTACTAGCAACCTGGGGTTTGTCGTCTGCAGGTCAAAAGGCTCTTGCCGGACCCCATGGACGCGACATCTGTAGCCGGCATGCTGCGCTACGGCCGAGGCGTAGACAAGCAGTTGATCGGTAACTTCCTCGGCAAGAACGACCAATTCAACCAAGAGGTGCTTGCCACGTACGTGCGCACCTTCACGCTCTCCCACCTCTCCTTCGATGTCGCCTTCCGCGCCCTCGCCGACACCTTCAAGCAGCCGCCCGAGACTCAGCAAGTCATGCGCTTCACCAAGCACTTTGTGCAAGCCTTCCTCGACGCTCACGATAACGACTACAGGTGGGCTGTACTACTGATGACGTACCTTTCTACAGCACTGCTGCATTCACATGGACATTGGCAACTCCAAGAGCAACTTGGGTCTCTACTGTCCATCCAATGCACCAGTCTATTAGATGTCCAACATGCTGTTTTGTTTTGTGTTCACGTTTGTTTTCCTCTCCTGCGCAATCCTTCCATCTGAACTTTTATCAATAGCATAACAAGCGCCGCAGCCTGACATCGTACCAGACCTCAGCAGGCGTCTGAAGTTGGGACGTTTGAGGTCGCAGAGTCTGGCGCAGTGGGTTTTGCCATCAAACGGGTTTTGAATCCCATTGTGTGTTCCAATAATTCTACATAGATCGGGTATCTGGACCCCCAAAATCAGAGTTTCTGGTAAGGCCGACGCTGATGCATTGCACTTTTGAGTGCAGGGGCTTCCGACCATCAAGTGCCTGGACGACTTCCTCACCGTCAGTCTCTGGCATAATTCGACCTGGTACAACTCCAACGAGAAGGTTCCCAAGATGAAGACTCTCGCTATGTTCATAGACACCATGTCAGATAGTATCTCGGAGTTTGACAACCCTGACCCTGAGGTGTTCCGTGACATGTACGAAGGAGTCATCCAATCGGCATTCCCCCAGGCGCGCCCCCCCTAGTGTTTCACCACACTCTGAATTTTTGGTTTCCGATACCCGAACATACATCAATGTTTGTACAAAGAAGTCCGAATTGGTTCTGGCAACGCACTGTCCACCCCCCCCTCCAGAAACTGTCATCTTCATGGCAAGAACTGCTTCAATCGCAGCCACACCAGTGATGGTCACTGCCTGTTTATCAGAGGGTAGTCTTTTACTACGCGGGTAGGATGAATTGCCGAAGCAACGGAACGCCTTGCCATGCTTTCGACGCAGGGTTTGCCACTCATTACACCTCATCACATGATGTTCAGAGACAGGCAGAGCTGCACAGACGTTGGGGTTTTATGGGCTGTTGTCTTTCCGAGCAATCGTGGCTCAGGAATGGCTGCCTGGCACTAGAACCGTATGCTCTCAGTGCTTACGCCAGATTGAGTTTCGAACCCCATTCTTGTCTTGTAACTCACGATTTTCTAGGCATCTGCACCCGCAAATTACACGATCTGGCAAAGAGGGGCGGGGGGCGGGGTGCTGTTTGCTCTCGTAACATACAGAGCCATGCGCGGTCCACCCCACATCAAGTCGTTTTGGTTGCTGATGATAACGGCAGCTTTGAGTGTTGCTGACTCACTGCTGACTCACCCCCGCCGCATGCAGGGTACGAACGAGCCGTTTTTGATCGACATGCCAAAGTCAAGGCTGCACCTGATCGCGGTCCGGTCACGCTTCCCCCGCGGCCAGGTGCCCCTCGTGCCCAGTCAGCACCTCTCAGTTTTGGACCGTGACATGTTCTTGCTCATGTGGGGTCCGGCCATCCGCGCAATCTCAACGGTCCTCGAGCAGGCACAGCCCGAGGACGACTTCACCATCGCGGAAGCGCTCCGATCCCTCCGACTCGTGCGCCGCTGCCATCTCTTTGCAACCCTGAACGAAAGCGCATTGTCTGGTACCAGCATTGCCGATTTCCCACATCAGATGGTGTACCGTAGATCCACCCTTCCGTTGAGCTCGCGTTGTTATACTGGATGTCGACGCTGTGCAAGCTGTGTTTCCTCAGGCAGAGTAATTTTTGGGCCCAGACTCCTGAAAATACGCGAGCATGTGGGACTGAAATGGGCGTCGCAGATCATCCTGGCGACACACTGTGCCCAACAAGCCTCGTCGCATGCGTCTACATGCAGGAGGACAGCAACATCGTGCTCGCAAAACATGTGGGCATCTTTTGTGGCGCCAAGTCATAATGAGTCAGCGATGAGTGTGCGCTACAGGCGGCGCACATTGCCAAGGACAACCATGTGGAAGAAGTGATGGACAGCTTGCTGACGACATTGAGTAAGTTCACAGCGCTGGACAGCACGCGGCCGTACCCGCAGGCCGTTGTCGCGTTTGGCTGCAACCGTCTCGCCATGGAGGCCACGCAGTCGCTCTTCGCGATCGTCTCGGAGTATGGCGACATGCTTCGCAGCGGGTGGGACCACGCAATCAACTGCATCATGCGCCTACACAAGGTGGGCTGCTCCACGTTTGCATCTTCGCCAGACGCTGCGTAATGCTGATGTACACTGCGAGTCGCTGCACTTTGCCAGACGCTACGTACTGCTGAGGTACCCTGCGAGTCACTACACTTTGCCAGACGCTGCATAATAATGATGTACCCTGCGAGTCGCTACACTTTGCTAGACGCTGCGTAATGATGATGTACCCTGCAAGTCGCTACATCAACTGGTAATTCCGATACTTTCATATTATTACTCTCGAATCGTCAGATAGGTCTAGTGTTGTACACAACTGAGTGATGCGATTACCGATCACTCGTGCAGGAGTGTATGTGAACAACGGCTCCACCGTTGTTGTAACAACAAACCTTGTGCTAGTTGTGGTGCATGCGCTAGTCGCTACTTCCGCTGGCCATTCCAGCAATTTTCAACGCCTCCGCACGTTGCTGCAGTTGCACTTGGTGGACGCAGCGGTGTTCGAGGACGAGAAGAGCGACAACGACGGCGAGGCACGCCTGCAGTGCGCAAGGATCACGAGCAACGAAACTTCGTCCGGAAACCTCTTCGGTTTCTTCTTTCCAGCGTCTCAGGAGGGCACCCTCGAGCTTGGCGTCGTGGAGCTGGAGGCTAAGGAGGCCGCCATGAAGTACGCATATCGCATCCAGACACCCCGGACCTTGCTCCTGCTAGTCTAAATTTGTGTTTTTGCATGAGCAGTAGTGTGCCTCCTTCGCCCTTGTGCGCTGTGGCGAGTTGAGAACCATGGCGCATAGTGTTGCATGGTCTGCCTCGACTGTGCCCAACGGTCTGTGTACAGGCCTAGAAACTGGCCTGCTTCTCGTTCTGCGTGCTTCTGTTTGGAATCATGGTGAACATGCATTTTGATATGCAAACTCACTGGGCGACGCCCGGCATGCTCAGCAGTTGCACAATGGGAGAACTGCATGGGATGTCACTCAAGGAGTTACATGTAAAAGTTCGCAGGTTCAACGGTGTTCAACGGTCAAAGCAAGCGGTTAGATACACCGGTAGAAAGAACAACATTTTGGATGATGCAGTGCTTCGCTCAACCTGGTGAATTTCGGGTTCAGATGCCCATAATCGCTTGATTGCTTGGGACAGGAATGGAGGTTGAAACCCATTCTGGCAAAGCACAGGGATCCTGTCTGAGGACTCCAGCATATGTGCTCGGCCCAACCTAGATGCAGAACCTTACCGCAGCGTTTTGCCCTTTGAAGAGAGCCTTCCGCAAGCTCGAATACCGGTCACAGCAGCCGGATGCAGTACTGACCAAATAGAACACACACCCATTCTATGTGCTGAACGGATGGTGTAGGCTGTGCCTATCATACTATTTGGACATAAATGTGGCTTTATTAGTCTATATATTAACATTCGCTTCATATTGGAACGTCTTTGGAACAGCCCAATTCTACAGCTTCATATACTGACCCATCGAAGCTCAGTGGAATGTGTTCATCTGCGCCTGACAAGGCTGATAGTGCCATATTTGTTTTCAATGCCGTCTCCGTTTCCGATGAAGTATCCGTTTCCAAGGGTTTCTGACGAATTTTCGGCCGCCTTGCAGGTGCATCGCAGAGTGCCGGCTGGTGGCGCTGTTCGAGGACAGCAAGTTCCTCGGGCAGGAGGCGCTGCAGGAGCTGGTGCGGGCGGTGATGGAGGCGGGGGGGCCCTTGGACGCGCCCTCATCGGAAGCCCCCATCGACCTCGAGATCGCGGAAGCCGCCCTCGAGCTGCTCATAAAGCTCTCGCTGCGCAACCGGGACCGCATCCAGCTGATCCTTCCGATGGTTCATCAGCACCTCTCCATGGTCGTCGAGTCCACGACGGCCGAGACGGTCAACCTCACTCAGCGTGCTGTTCGTGGGCTCCTCCGTGTTTGCACTCGTTTGCTCACGTATCGACCCGATGTGGCTGAGTCTCTCATGGACTCCCTTAAGGTGCTGCCCCATCCCGCTCCCAAATTAGTCTTCCAGCTGATGCAGGCTTCGGACAGCTTGGCGGAGATTGCCATTCACCTTTGCTGAAGTATTTTTTTAGAAATTAGACTCGTCAATCTCTACAGCAATTGGTCGAAAGCGACCCCCTCCTTGTATATGAAGATGCAGCGACGCGAAGCATCCCAAGCTTGGTCACCAATGCCCCCCTCGAAGAAGTCGTAAGCGCGTCGGCGACGACAGAGGATGGCTCGCTGACTCATGTGGCGTATGACCTGCCGCCTCCCGTCCAGTCAAGTGGTGCTTGCCATACTGACTCACCGCGTGCCACGCAGGAAAGCTTATAAATAATGGTTTGAGGCATATTACCAGAACTCTGCCAGCGAATGAGCAAGCCAAGATCAAAGTAACAATATGTTTTTTGCCATTTTTGGGGGGCTTCACCTGCGGTGGGAGTTGAAGTATGACAGGGTGCAAAGTGAGGAATGTTACACCTCTCATCAGTATCTCTGTTAAATAAGTTACTCATGGACCAGAAGCACGAAACCATGAACAGGGTGCAAAATGAGCATTGTAAATGTATGCCACGTACAACAGTATGCACTGCTGCACTCAGGACACCCTGTCATAGCTCTCAGTAATGCTCATGTCTTGCATGGAAGCCCACTCGAACGTTCCGTTCATGTGATCCATGCAGTACATAACCTTGGGCTCTCTTAAAGGGGTCCAGCACCTACTGACTAGCTGATATCCATAACTCAACAATGGGCGTGCTGACTCACTCCCGTGCAGATCGCAACCGCCTTGGACATGGGTCCCAACTCGGACCCATGCTTGCACAGCATGGCGCCGGTCGTAGCGAGGGGAGTGCACAACCTCGTCCAGGCTTGTGCCAAGCACATCAAGAGCCACACCGGCTGGGTGCTCATAGGGCAGCTCATTCGAAAGAGTTGCGTGCACCCTGATGCCGTCATGCCATGCTTTCTCGCCCTCGAGCACATCTCGTCCGACGGCGCCTTCATCTCCACGGACAACTACATGCAAGTCGTCTCGGCGATCAGCGACCTCGTGCGCATGGCGTCCGCAATGCTGCACCCCCACTTCCAGCCTGTGTATGTTTTTTTCGCCGGACAGCGTGACTTGTAGGTCCAGATGCCTGGAAATACTCGAATTTTGGGGGGGCCGGCTCGGTATATTATGGCAAAGCACTGTGCCCTCGGCTGTCGCCGCAGGTGTTATCATATCTTGCTTCCTTCCCACTGTGCTCCTGTTTGCTCAGGGCCTTGTCAGACCCGGTCGTTTTTTAGGGCCAGATTCCTAAAAATGCATGATTTTTGGGGACGAAATTGGGGTCGAAAACCATTCTGGCGAAGCACTGTGTTTGCTCCAACGCTGAGTGCCACGAACGGTACCTCCATGCCATCTCAGTGCTGACCTACGTATGTTGTGAGGCACAAGCATTGCCGGACGGTAACAGATGATTGATTATCCATCTTCTTACAACACGACCCCATCCACATGAACATTGGCAACTCCAAGAACTCGCTCGCAATCAGTGCGACCTCGACGAGCTTCATCAGCGTATGCCGCTGCAGCTTCTCGCTTCATGCAGGCTGTGCATGTATGCTGGCTGCACATATTTTGGGTCAGCACCTACATAACCAGACATAAAAAATCTGCATTTTTGGTGCCATAGGTGATGGTAACGGTAGCACTGATTCCCAAGTAGTTCTTGGAGTTGCCAATGTCCATGTGGATGCGGTAGTGTTGTAAAAAGATGCAATGTACATCAGACAGCGTGCGCAGGGGCTTACATTTTGCGGTGAATGCGTGCAGGTGCGCGTTTGACTCCAATCTACTCTGCAAAGCGCTCGATCTCTTGGAAGGCATCGCACAGTGGCTCCTCATATGGAGGCAGCGCCTCATCACGGAAGGCCTCCTTCCCGCCGCCACCTCCACGGACATGCACAACAAGAAGTGGTACGCCAACCTCGCGTCCTTCTGGCACCACCTCCTCGAGGCCATCTGCCAAGCCTGCGTCGACTGGAACCACGAGGTGAGCTCTCCTCCACACTCCGTGGCGGGCATTGTTCGACGGTATGCAGATGATGATGTATGTTTTTGCAACACTACCGCATCCACATGGACATTAGATTTCCAAGAACTACTTGGGAATCAGTGTTATCATACCATCACCATGCAGAGCCATGAACAATTCGTATTTCTGGGTTAGCAAAGTATAGAGGACAGCAGACAATGCGTTGATTTCGGCCCAGGACAGCAAAGACTGCAGACCAGCAGGCGAAAACAAGAGCCTTGTTGAGCATGGAGCGAGTCGCATGCACATCAGTCCGATGACATGCGTTGAGAAAACAGCAACGCGCATGGACGCAAGCGCATGGACACAAACCCGCACAGCATTGGAACATTGCAATTCGAGGCAACGATCTAGTCTTTGGTCTCAACCCGGCGATCTCCATGTTGTGTGGAGCCGTTTATACTCTGTCGTTGTGTGTCGTTTGGCAGCACATAGCTGTGAATCCGAGGGCACGTGGACCAAACCGCAATCAGGAGCTGTTTGTAGACAGCTCTGTCAATGCAACTATGAACGGCCTTGCGACACGCAGGTCCGAAATCACGCGATGGTCGTGTTGCATCAGAGCCTACTCACGGCGGGTGAGTCACTCAACCTGACGGCCGACACCTGGGGCGCTACTTGGAAGGATGTAGTACTGCCTATGGTCCAACAGCTCTCCTCAACGGCCGTCGCCGCTGAGGCTGACGAGGCCGACGACCCCGCCCTCGAGCGCACCCTGTGCATGGCCATCAACATCATGTCCAAGGCCTTCCTGGCCCACGTCTCCGCGCTGATGCAGCTCAAGGAGTGGAGGGGCTTGTGGCTTGCCACACTGCAGGTACTGCTTTCTGGGCTTCAAAGCATACCCACAATTAATGCCTGTGCCATCTCAACTGGTAGTCTTACTCGTATACAGCTCTGTGTCATTTACTGGAGTGAGTGGGTACTACTTTCTGGGCTTCAAAGCATACCCACCATCAGATACCAAATGGGTATACCTGTGTCGTCACAACTGGTATCAATCCACGCAAACCCACCATCAGGTATCAACTGGTACACCTGTGCCGTCGCAACTGGTAGTATTGCTTGTTGTTTTTGGTGCGAGTGCGTTCACTGCATTGATCAGTGGGTTGAAATGCTACTTACTTGGAGCATAGTTGATGCGTTTCGCATGGGCGACCTTTGGCTCTAGGTATGTGTGCCGTCCGGCAAGACACTCCTCGGCCAGGCGAAGCCAGTTACTTCCGCACCGAGGTTTGCAGCGCCTCAGGCGGCCCTAGAGCGCAACCGCGAAGTGCAACTCCCCGTAACAGTTGGGGATGCGAACACGATGCTGGCATGATGATGCAATTCACAAGCTGCGTCATTAAGTTGTGCATTAGTTGGTGTGGTGTATCGTTTTGCAGCGCTTCCGCGTTCATGTTGGCAACTTCAAGAATTGCTGGTGAGACCCACCCTCTGATCAGGACGTTTGATGTGCTGCAGGCGCTAGCTTCATGTGCAGCTAGCCCAGGGGCGGA
>NW_028323544.1:0-41605 GCF_984573655.1 Nuphar pumila | reverse complement strand
ACTTCGCACAACAAGTCCAAGAGGGGTTTGCAAAAGGATGAAAATGGGGGTCCCTAAAGCTTGAAAAAGGGGTTGATCTTGGGCGTCTCATTGCTGAGACTGAAAATAGCTTTTGACAATAACAGACCTTTTGCAGAAAGTTCAGGTTTAACCCTTATTCTGAGTGAGAACTGTCTATGGCGGGATAGTGAAAATCGCAGGGAAGCGTGCGAATCTTAGAGCGCTCAGATCAGACGGAAGGAAAGGACTTTTCAGTCCTAAGGAGGGATGACGTCAGGATACGTCAAAACGAATATCAAGTTCTTGCTTCATTTTTTAGAATCATGAAAAAATATTGCCAATAAGATGCCAAAATTGCAGTTGATTCAGAATGTTTGAATTGTGCATGAAAATATCACCTCTTTCTACCTAGAGTATTAGCTCCAATTGGGCTAACTCCGTAGAATCAAGAATCAAATTCAAAATTTTGTTGTTGTTGGGTTTCTTCAAGAAAGATATCAATTTCCTTGATATGAAAAGAGAGGAAACATTCTTAGCTTCATAAAAGCAATTGCATGAAAATATATTAATAAAAGAATTTCACATAGATAAAGATGATTCCTGGCAGTTTCGGGCAGTTTGATATCCTGGGGCTTTTCCCATGATGATCTGTTTGCACTCTTTTAAGTCACGGAGATTTCTTGGGCTTTTACATCATCCTTCATTTTGGAGATGTCCTGACTTTTCTCTCTTTTTCGGGGGAGGGTACGTCACAAACTCCTTCATCTTAGAGATGCTCCGATCCTTCTTTTTCTTTCTCAGGAATTAGGCTGATGATATAGGTCCATTGGTAAAAAGGTCTCTAGATGATAGCAGAAATCAAATATCTTTTAGGGTTTGTCGGGAGGTTCATCGCAGTCACCTTCATCTTGATGGTGCTTAAAACGTTCCTTGAAAGGATCCTTTACAAACTCCTTCATCTCGGAGATGATCCAATTCTTCTTTGGCCCCGGGGGTCTAGCTCGCATATTCGTCTTTATCTTGACGACAATTGAGAGATGCCTTTTGCAGATATTTGATTGCAGCTCAAATGACTGAGGAGATATAGATTTGGTAGGTCTTTTTTTACTGCCCAGAATATTTCCACTATCTTACTGCCAAAAGAATGATATTTAAGAATATGCCATAGCTATGATCAATATCAGTTCACTTATGACTTTTCAACCTCACTGAATTTTTCCTTTGCCGGTGATATGGAAGACTTTTCTTCATCCTCTTGGTTGACCAACAGAAAAAGCTTGAATTTCGTTCTTATTTCACAAAAGTCTTGCTCTTTTGAAAATAATACTAAAGGTAGTTGGAGAAAACTCTTTATAGGATAAAAACTTTGAGATCAACAATGATTTTTGATAGCAAATTGGCAAAATATTCTTGAAATCCTTGATGAATGTAATCGCTTGACATCGATTGACATGTCCATGACAAAATTCTCCTCTCTTTTTCCCCAAAAAGAGAGACTCAGGCTTAGCCCTTACCAAAATGGGAAGTTGGAAATACTCCTCTCTTCCTCAAAAAGGAGGTGTTTGCAAAACAGAACTTTCAAAAAGAAATTAATTTTTCGTCAAAACTCCCTATCTCTAGGCTTCTCTTATGGAAAGGCGGCCGAAAAACAAAGTTTGAGAAAGTATCACAGAGGAACGAGTCCATCATACTCTCCCTAGGAGAGGGTCCTCTGTGAAGGAGTTGGCCAAAGATGAGAAAAACGGGGGCTACAAAAAGAAACGAGCTTTCGTCGAAGCTCTCCCTAGAAAAAGGGTTCTTTTATGTAAAGTTGGTTGTTGTTTTGCAAACTATTCACGAAGAAAATGAGTCCCTTCAAACTCTCCCTGGAAAAGGGTTCTTGCGAACGAAAGATGGTTGCATGTGAAAGGAACAAGCTCCCTCAAACTCTCCCTGAAGAGGGTCCTTTGCAAGAAAAAAAAAAGATTGATTTTTGACAAAATGATAACCTGAAGGTTGAAATCGAGAATTTAGAGCTTGAATTGTTGATGATCGGTTAGTATAAAGACTGAACCTGAAGGGCTAACTGATCAGTCAACCAAACACTAGCACGAGTGCCAGATGTACCAGTATGTGCACTAGATTTGAAGATGTACCAGTATGAGCACTGGGTTTCGAAAAATACACCAGTACGAGCACTGGATTTTAAAAATGCACCAGTACGAGTGTTGGGTTTCGAAAATGCGCACCAGTACGAGCACCGAATTTTCGAAATGCACACCAGTACGAGCACTGGGTTTTCAAAAATGCACACCAGTACGAGCACTGGGTTTTCAAAGTGCATACAAGCACGAGCACTGGTTTCTCAATGGAAAGTTTGAGGAAGAGACCGACATTTGAAGATACTTGAGAATTAAGCGAGAATGATTGTCGGTGTTTCAGGATTATCCATTATCCTGAAGAGGAAGTTTAGGTTTGTCCCTTAACCTGAAAGGGAAAGGCAAGGAGAACTTTGGTCTAATACGAGCATTGGATCAATAAGGGAAATTCGAGTCGGAACTCGAGAATTCAAAAATAAGAATATACAAAAGCGAAAACCCGAGTCAGAACCCGGTTTTTCAAAATAAAAAGAGAGAATCGAGTTTTAGAACTCGAATTTTCAAAGGAATGATCGGTTCCAACACGAGCGTTGAATCCGATAAGAAGTTTGAGTCAGAATTCGAGACTTCCAAAATAAGAGTATACAAAAAGCAAAATCCCGAGTCGGAACTCAATTTTTCAAAATAGAAGAATGAATGAGAAAATCGAGTTTGAGAACTCGATTTCTTGATGCAACAATTGGCCCAATGCGAACATCGGATCCAAAGGGAAGCCCAAGTCGGAACTTGAAGCTTCAAAAATAAAAATATACAAAAGGGAAAATTCGAGTCGGAACCCAGTTTTTCAAAATAGAAGAATGAACGAGAATCGAGTTTGAGAACTCAAATTCTCGACATAGCAATTGGTCTAATGCAAACATCGGGACCAAAAGGAAGCCCGAGTCAGAACCCGGAACCTCAGAAATAAGAATATAAAAAGGGAAAAGTCTGATTCGGAACCCGGTTTTTCAAAATAAAAGAATGAATGAGAATCAAGTTTTGAGAACTCGAATTCTCGACGCAACGATTGGTCCAATGCGAACATCGGGACCAAAAGGAAGCCCAAGTCAAAAATCGAAGCTTAAGAAATAAGAATATACAAAAGGGAAAAATCCGAGTCGGAACCCGGGTTTTCAAAATAAAAGAATGAATGAGAATCGAGTTTCGAAAACTCGAATTCTCGGCGCAATGATTGGTCCAATGCGAACATCGGGACCAAAAGGAAGCCCAAGTCGGAACTCGAAGCTTTAGAAATAAGAATATACAAAAGGAAAAATCTGAGTCGGAACCCGGTTTTTCAAAATAAAAGAATGATTGAGAATCGAGTTTTGAGAACTCGAATTCTCGACGCAATGATTGGTTCCAACATGAGTATTGGATCCAAAAAGAATTCCAAGTCGGAACCCGGAACTTCAAACGAAAGATAAAAAGGGGAAAAACCCGAGTTGGAACTCGGATCTTCCAAAAATAAAAATAAAATGAAAGCAAAACCTGAGTCGGAACTCAGATGGGAAGGAAGTAACTCCTATCCAAAAGTCGGATTTTAGAAGGTTTGACAAAAAACATGAATAGATTCCGAGGATGAGGATGAGAAACTTATTCAAGATCCCTGGCCCAAGATGGCCTGAGATTTGAATTTTATTTAGGATGGTTTTCAGGATTATCCCTGATCTTGAAGAGAAATTGGAAAATTTTGAAAAAGATTGATAGAGATTGATAAAGGATAAAGAATTGATGAAAGGGAAGAATCAATAAAGTTTAGTGAAATTAAAAATAAAAAGGATTAGTAGAAATTTGAGGGAAAATTGATGATAAAAGAATTTAGGATCATCCCTTGTCTTGAAAGATAGGGATCTTGCGAGACGAGACTCAGGTTTATCCCTTAACCTGAAAGGGGAAAGAATAAAATTTATAAAAATGGAGAAGAATTTAAAGAAACTTATCGAAATTTTTTTTGGAAATGAATTCTCACGGGTAGCATCGGTGCTCCAATGAGGGGTATCAGGATTATCCCTTATCCTGAATGGAAAAAAGAATAGAAATTTAAGGAAAATTAATAAAGAGAAATTGATATAAATTTAGAAAATCAATAAAGATTGATGAAACCTGTGTTCTCAAAAGAATTCTCATTGGTAGCACTATTGCTCCTACGAGGGGTTTCAGGATTATCCCTTATCCTGAATGGGAACACCTCGAAGAATGAGGGTTAGGTTTATCCCTTAACTTGAGAGGGTAAAATAATAAAGAATACCTCATGGAAAAAGAGGCATCAGGTTTATCCCTTAACCTGAAAGGGTTTTATAAAGATTCAATAAAATCAGTAAAACTTGATAAAATTTGGCAAAAATTGATAAAATTGACAATAAATTGATGAAATCTTGATTAAATTGGAAAATGAAATGAATGCAATTTAATAACGATAATAAAATTAACTGAAAAAGTTGATAAGATTTTTAGAAAAAGATTTGTCTGATCCTGCCTGCATATGATGAAGGAAGACAAGTATAGACCAAAATAAAATGCCCCAGTATTAGGGAGAAGAATGTGATAATTCAATGGAAGATTATTGCTTTATTGAAAGACTTTTTGAAGAGTACAAAAGGCTAGGATGAACAGTTTAAGTATAAAATCTCTTCAAATACAGAGCATTGATACGATCTGATAGTTCCACCCCATCTGCGTTGATCAGACGAAAGGAATTGCGAGGCAGCGCTTCCTTAACCGCATAAGGGCCTTCCCAATTGGGTGACCACTTGCCCTTCGACCGATGCTTGAGATGAGCTGTCGATCTGAGCACAAGTTCATTGACTGATTTGGCGTAGTGTCGAGCTATCCTCTAACGATAGGCTTGAGCGTGCTCTACTGCCTTGAGTTTTCTCTCGTCTAGCAGATCTAGCTGTACCAACATTTGCTGCTGATACTGATCAAGTGAAAGTTCGATGAGCGACGCAAACTTGAGTGCGGGCTTCTGTACGTGGAGAGGTAATACCACCTAGGTCCTATAAACCAGCTCTGAAGGAGTAGCGTTGGTTGGGGTCCGAATGGTGGTTCGGTACGCCCAGAGCGCATCATGCATCTTCTCGTGCCAATCGCGGTCTGTTTCCACAGTTCTTTCTAGAATGTGAATCAAAATTTTGTTGGTGGCCTCTGCCTGGCCATTCCCTTGAGGATAATAAGGAGCTGAGAAGTGATGATGAATCCTGAACTTTGAACAGAAGGTCTTCATCTTCTCTATCTTGAAGTGTGTGAACACCCCAAAATTTTCAAAATCTTTTAAATATTCCCTTTTTGCCCCTAAATTCATTTTTTTTTTGAGCAAATGGTTCATTTCAAATCTAAATTCCAGTTCATTTCTCTAGTTTTATTGAAATTAAATTCATTTCATGTGTTTAAATTGATTTCGGATCTGGATCCATTGTCCAGATCCAAATCTGAGTCTCCGTGTTCAAATTTTAAATTAAAATTATAGAAAATACCAAAAATAGCCTTTAAATAGCCCGGACAGTCCATTCGACATCCGTTCGGACCCCTCACATTGTATTTTTCGATTCGAGTATCAATACTCGAACAATTTTTCAAAACTCGGGTCTGAACCCTCTTTTTTTTTAAGAAATTTTCCCGAAATAGTCTGAAATTCTCAGGAAAATACTTTTGTAAATATTCTTTGTAGAAAAATACAAAAAAAATTAGGGTTTAGTCTTTTTTTTTTTCTCAGATTTTCATTCCAAAAAAAAAATACAAAAAAAATAATAATAAAAATACTCAGAAAAGAACAAAAAATTCAAAAATAAATGAAGAAAATTGCAAAATGGTTTTTAGAAAACCGTTTTTGAGAAAACTTTTTAAAGAGGCCCTTCTATGGAAAAACCGTATTTTCATTTAAAAGTCGAGTTAGGGTTTTGAAAACCCTAACTCTCGCCTTCTGTCTCTCAATTGAAACTCTCTTCACTCTCACCTCTTTCACCCCTTTCCGGCTTCCATTCACCCCCCATCTGCGAAACCCTTCCACCGAACCCTCCAGAGGCTTCACCCAAGCCATCCATCGCTAACCTCCGCATCCTCCATCGCCTGGATCCCCCCTAAGCCCTCCATCGCCAACCGAATCACCTTCTCGGTTCTTCCCTATTCCCCTATTTAACAAACCCCATTGTTCCTCCAAAGGCACCCGTTATCACCCCCGCATCTTCTTCTTCTGCTCGCATTCCTTCTCTGATTCAATTTTCTTCCACATTTTCTCCTTCCCCTCCTTATTATCTCGTTTCTTCCCCAGCTGGAAAAAGGGAGGCGATCAATCTCAAAAGTTGCAGGTAAGTAACTCTCCCCTCTCTGATTCTTTTAGGAATCTACTTTCCCCTTTATAATATTGCCTTGTTTTCCTTCGGGTTTTCGTTTCTTTTCTTTTTATTTATTTATTTTTTATTTTCTTCATTTCTTCATAAGTCGAAAGGGTGAGATCGACCTGCCTGTAGCAGGACCGATTCACCCTATACGACAACAAAGGAACATTCATGTTCCTACAGTTATTTTCTGATTTTGCTATTTTCTTTACTTGGCATTTTGCAATCGGTTCTGTTTTAAATTCCAGCTTCGACCTGTATTTATTTTTCACTTTTCCCCTTTGATTCTTCTGATTTCTCTTCCAATTTCTCTTTTGCGTTGATTTCCATTGACGCATCATGGAGGGCGTTGAATTGCTTATAGCAATTTCAATGCCTCCTTATGCAATAGCAAAAGGAACGAATCGTTCCAATTTTTTTTTTTTTGTAATTACAAATTTTCCTCCCCTTTAGGTCTCTTATCTTCTTCACCTCACATCCACTGTGTTGTACTCACATTTTCAATGTCTGACATGTTGTTTCTCTACTGATTTTTGGATATATTTCTGGTATTTTAAGTGGTATATGTTCCTAAGAATGTAAAGTTGGGCAACGGTGGTTGCGCCAGAAAAGCCTCTAAGAGGTTGTGCTCCGATAGATCTAAATAGCAACAGACTCTCAGTATGTCTGTCGAGATGAGTATGGGATTCATTTACTGGTTGAATCCAGTCTATGTGCTATAATCATGGAGGGCTCCTACGTGGAATTTTGCTGAAAGCCTTTCAGCCTTCTTTTTGCCTTGGCCCAATAGCAGTGGTTGCGTTGATGTGCTGAATTTCGAAGATGGTGATGCAAAAGGTTCCGAAGGACGTTTTCATTGGTAAAACAAACCTACAGCGATGAAGGTCAAAACTTCTCTCTCTTATCCCATTGAAGCTTCTTGATGGTGAGGATACCCCTATTTGCTGCAAGAATGGTTTCACTGGTTGTGAATTCCCCTGTTAAAACAAAAAGAAATGTCCAGCTTTGATTCATAATCGAACTCTTTGTTCAGATCATTCGTAGAGTCATTTTTTTTTAGTTATTACCTTTAGTTAAATTAATCATGTTTAATCTCCAAATCTTCTGCGTCATTCTTATCCTATCTTTTCCTTCAGAGATGTGCTGAAAGTTAAACATATTAGTACAAAGGAATACAATTTGTAGTACCTATGTCTCTTTTTTTTTTCATGTAAAGAAGAGCCCAATATCATGTCTCATGCCTTTTTTTTCTTTTTTTATTCTCTCTTTCCTGATTGGCTTTACTACTGTATGATCTGCTAATTTTTTTTTTAGAGTTCAGTGTTTGGTTGAACGTGAAGGCACTAAATGAAACTAAGGCACTTCTTGGCTGGAGAGTGGTGTAAGCATAGGTTGGAGATGATCCTTGCGGGGACTGTGACTTAACATCATGGATTGATATAATGTGTTCTAATTAGGGAGATTACAAGGATGTAACAGAGTTGTAAGTCCATCACTGCATTAATTTTTTTTTTCCTTTCCTTCCTTCTCTCTTCTGTCACCTTCCTGGATAATTAACTGATGAAGTAGGTGGACTATGTTTTTTTTGTGCTTGGTATGTCTATGAAATCAGTCATCTGTATTTGTGAATGTGCTTCTCTCTGAGGTCCTAAGCCTTATACTTAGTGATGATGCATGAAATGCACATCATGTAAACAAGTTTTTCATGCATTTTGTATCAAGTTTAAGGTTTTAAACCCATGTTTAGAGGTGTTTTGATAGTAAGGGGCTATGGTTCGAATTTCAGAAAAATCGGAGTTAAAATGAGAGAGTTATGGCTATTTTAGTGTTTGGGCACGAATTTTGAGGTAGATCGGATCCATACCCGACCCAATTAGGTCAATTGGACATTTGATCAACTCTTAGAAAGCCCAAAACCCAACCCACATGCCTATCCATATCCATTTCAAAAAGTTTTTTTTTGAAAACCCCCCAGAAAGTGGCGCCTAGCAATTTTTTATTTTTTAACACTCTTTCTGAAAAATGTCAAAACTATAAATAGTTTTTTTCAAGAACCCTAGGCGTCTTTGGCTGTGTTTGGACGCCCCCTACAGTGACTCTACAGCAGCAGCTCCTTCCTCTCCATCTTCCCCAACGTTTTGGCCATTGAAGAACGGCCTATGCTTGGTTTCCAAGCATATCTCGATCCCCTTTGTGTTCTTTTCATTTCTTTCTTGTTCCTTGCTGTAGTATTCACCATTTTTCTGTATTTTTGCAGGTGTAGAAGAGGTGGAGACCATTAACCTTGGGCGGGAGTGCGCAACACACCACCAAGGTGAGCCGGCCCTACCTCCATCCGGCTTTCTACACCCTCCGATCGAGAATCGGCTCACATTCCATCGTCGGTGGATCTCCAACGTGTAGCAGCTGCAAAAGGTACCGATTTTGGTGAAGTACAGAATTCTCGAACTATATAGGACGTCCATCTCTAGCCACGGTCCGCTCTTCTTCATCCCCCCGGTCGTCGGATCTTCCAAAAGGTAGGTCTTCTTCTTCCTTCTCTTCTAGATAAAACTGAATTGGGTGTTGGTTTTCTTTTCTTTATTTTCTGAGTGTTTCTTGTTTTCTTTTTGTTTTCAACCTTAGAATAGAGTCCGTGCATAAACCAGCATGTTAGATCTAGGTTTGTTTTATTGTTTACATGCTTGAATATCGATTTTCATCATTTTTTAAGAAAAATGTGTAAATCGGCTAGAGTTTTTCTAGCAGATTTGAGCTTTTGCTCCCAACGTGTCTCATTGTGGAGTTTTTACAGAAAATCCAATAAAAAAGTGTTCATTTTGAGTTACCTTATTCGATTTTTGTGTGGGTTACATTTGGTTTTAATTGAAAAGAAAAATCCAAAAATCGGCTAGACTTATTCTAGCCGATTCTTGATTTTCACAAAAATATTTTTCTAGTTCTGATTTTTTTTGTCCAGCATGGGTATGGTGTTGTTTTGCTGAAAATCTCATTAGAAAATTTCATTTTAGTTTATTTTATTCGTGGGTTGTGCTTGTGTCTTGTGTTGATTTTATTTTTGAAAAAGAAAAAAATCGGCTAGGATTATTCTAGCCGTTCTTTGTGTTTTTGTTAAATGTATGTGTTGATGTGGGTAAAACGGTGTAGTTGCTGTGTGTTTTAGGTGCTAACAGCAATCTATAGTTGTGTTAGTTCATTTCATTCGTTTAGGATATTTCTAAATATTCGTTTTTAGCATTTTGCGTTTTTGGTGTTTTGGATCTATTGAAAAACAAAAATTGCAAAAGTCGATTTTTCAATTCTTTATATTCTTAATAAATTCCAGTATAGGGTTGTTCATGTTGGCATTTGTGGAGTTAGGAGTTCTTTTCATTATATTTTAATTTAGTTTTATCAAAATATTGGTTCTTTAGTAAGTATTTTTTTTTTAGTTTAAGTTTTTATTCTTTTTATTTTTTTTTAGTCTTCTTCTTCCCCAAAGAGGGGCGGCAGCCATTAGAGCTCCCCTTGAGCGCTTGGTCGAATTTTTTAGCAAGTCTTAATTGTCATTAAGTGAGTTAGGAAAGTGTCTAGGTTCAACGTACTAGGGTTTTATCTCATAGCCGTTTTTAGTAGTCATTTAAGTAGGTTTTAGTAATTAGGGTAGCATTTAATTCTAGAAAGTCATGTTTTTCAATTAGGTCTTTTCATTACCTAGGTGAGTTTTAAATTCTTTGGTGGTATAGTCTTAATTTAGAGTTGGCGATTTTGAGAGGGGAGGCCAATTAAGGTAATTGCATTTAAAAAGTTTTTGGAAAGAGTGGATTCCCCAAAAATCGTGTGGGAGATTTAAGAAGGATTTGAATTTTGAATGGTTATTAAAGAAGGAGTTACTCCTTAACTTTGGAAAGTGTTTTTGGCATTAAACAAAAATTCCAATCTAGGCTACACGATTTCCATAGAGTATTAAAAGTATTTTAATTCCATCTTGAAAAGCAAAAATCGTGTATTTTTAGATTGGTCTTTCCATTTTTCCAAAAGGAGCTTTAAAGGCAATTAAGGAGTGTAACTCCCTCTTTAAATGGGGCGATTTTTTAGAATCCAAAGCATTTCAAAATTTGAACATTGGTACTTATTACATTCCTTTTCCAACCTTCTCCATTAAAATCGTTAACTTTGAATTAATTGTAGGAATTAAGAGGTTACTACTTTAGTCTAACCCTAACCTAGTCAAACCGAGCCTAGGTCGAGTCAACCCCTAGTCTACACCCCCTTTGAGTCTAGTCAAAACCTAGCCTAGCCTAAGTCAAAGCCTAAACCCCACCTAGGTCGAGTCTAAGACCAAAGCCCAACCTTAGTCAAGCTTAGTGGAGTCAACCCTAACCTAAGTTAGGTCAACCTAGTCTACCTAACCTATCTAAGTCAAACCTAGTTCACTAAGTCAAACCTAAACCAAGTCCATACTAGTCTGAGTCGAGTCAAACATAGTTCGAACCTACCTAATCCAAACCGAGTTCTCCCAAACCAACCCGAACCTATCTAAGTCAAAACCGAGCCTAGTTGAGTCAATAGAGTAAGTCCTAACCCTAACCTTTGTTCTTTAGTGAAGTAAGTTCATTTAGTATTATTTCTTTTGATTTTTATACTAATTAGTTTATTTATCTAATTTAGTTTTAGTGTAGAAGTGTGTGTACGTGTATCGTATTTGTTTAGTATGTGTGAAATGTGTTTTGTGATGGTTTGAATGATAGTTAGATATTCGTTAACTTAGTACGTATATTGCATTTTATCGATTAGCATAGTTGCATTTGCATTGTTATTTAACGTAGTTCTAGTCATAATTTGCTTATCGTGTTTTGCTTGTCGTACATTTAGCATATTCATAATAGTCATCTGCATATACACTGTTATACAGTGTCATTTAGATTGCATTAGGTTGATTTGTCTTTTAGAGTGTTAAAATAGATTCTTAAAGTGAATAGTGCACTCAAATAAAAACCAGATTTTTGCCCTGTCGCATTAGCATTATTTTCTGTGCAAAAGCTCTATGTTTTCCAAATTTTTTTCTTTTATTCACTTTATTGACGTGTTATTTAACTGCAGACCAAATTTCAGCTCATTCGGAGTTGATTTGGTCTGATTTTTAAGCGTTTTGCGAAAACCGCTTTTTCTGGATTTCAAATTAGAGGACTGTCGATATCCTGATTTTTCCCTGATTTGAAACGCTTATATCTGGAGTTCCAGATACTGTTTTTCAATTCTGTAAAAACTGTCACTTAGCAGACATAAGCTTGTGTTTTGGACTCCTCGTGGGGGCCTTTGTCGAAGATACAACAGAGGCAATATCCTCTGTGAAATTGGTGAGATGGATGCCAATTGGGAAAATCAATCTTCCCCCATTTTGGAGCCATGAAACTCTCCCAGGTGACCAGCAGCAAGTCCCTCAGATTCTGAAAGCCATCAAATATTTTGATTCAATAAACCAGCGTAAAGGGGAGAATTGCTGTTTCACAGAATCTTAAGGTTGCAATCATCTTACGTTCTGGTTGTTTGAGACTCCCCTTTTATAACCAGGTCTGTAGATACATCTGTCTATCCATATATATATCTATATATATATTTTAAAGAGTGACAAGGGTATGAAATTGTTCAAAATGCTATCCATTTACTGATAGTGCTAGTGATATCCTCTTTTAAGGTTCATCAAGCCATATTGGAATCTGGAAAATCCTCTGGTCGGCAGCATCTTTCAAAACTCAAAATTCACTTTCAGTTCTGAATGAGGCTTCAATGAGGTTCTTTCAACTCATTGAAAATTGCATGCTGATAGGTAAATGATAATTCACGTTTTGAAGCCCGATGTCCTCAATATACCCGGGCAGATTCCACACCATGTGCATTAGAACTATTGTGAAGGTGTTTGCTCTGTTTCCCATTTAATCCTCTCAAATGTCTGTAAGATTTGGGTTTTGTTATTTTGGTTGTGCTAATTCTTCCTGCAAAATGTACTACACCCATACACATCTATGTATCACGTTGCGCCATTCATATCATTTTTTTTTTGTACTCTCTGCCCCTGTAAGCATGGATGCTGACATCATTTTCCTAGTGCTTAGCTCAGGTACCAATTTCTTGTTCATCTAGCATCCCAAAATTTTTATTTTGTTATTTTTTGTTTCTTCTTTTCTGTTAAATCCATTTCATTAATTGATATATATTAGAGCAATTGTTTTCTCACTTTCTTCTTTTTTTTATCATGCTAAGTGAAAATCCTGTTATTAGCTGATGACACATGCCTTTGTTCTCTACAATTACTTGATTCAAATACCAAAACATAGAATCATTAATGCAAGGTAAAAGGAGTACTGTACATTCTTTTAGGCAATCGAAGTTTGGATTAAGCTCAAGAAATGAGCAAGAAGTTTATTGGAATAACATGACAAACTCAGAAGGCTCCAACATTCATGCGATTATCTGTTATCTTCCAGAGAGCATGTGGGTATGTCATGTGTGGCTCCTGTAAGTCACGATGGGAGCAGCTCACTGATCATACTTTCAGTATCATTCCAATTACCCTGCATCACCTGCGATTTTTGTGTCATATTCGTCTCTTGCACTTCACAAAACCCCTCATTGTATGCAGCACCTGTTTTATTTATTGTAGCATTTAGCTGTGCTAATCTTTATCATAACTAAATTGTTCTCCAGCTCATTAGTAATTGCTCCCAATCATCTGTGAATTGTCAATTATTTCTAACATCAATGCCGGTTAAGTGTCAATAGTGTGCACGTGCTAAAATGTCCATTAGCTAAGCATACCTCGCTAGGTGTATACACCATTCACCTCCACTATAAGTATCTGGTTATATTCATCAAAGCATCTTAATGTCTGCCATCAGATTATTCCCTGCTTCCTTGTGATATGCCATAGAGAATCATTTCAGCATAGTCTACTGAAGTGGTCTAATATGTCAGTAGGAGATATCTTGATAAGATCGAACCAAAATTACTGTTTATTGATTCAGAATCGGGTTTGGGATTTACCAAATAACAATTCCTTTCTTTTCCCTCTGCACATCCAATACATACCTTGCCATCAACAGTCACAGTAGCAACTGTTCCCCTGCAGAATTGGAGGAAAATCTCCCAATAAACTTGTCATTTTACTAGCAGGTCTACTTTTAATATATTAAGCTCTCACCATATCATATGTCATCTCACTATTTACACTTATATAGTGTCACCTTCTATAACAGCGCCATTTACAGGTTGATTCAATACCTATGTTGTAGCATTGCAGTAACATCCTGTATATATAACTTAGGTGTATACATCCCATCGTTCTGTCAAATATGATACCTCTTATAATATGCATCTCTTGTCTATGCTGACTCTTGTTTTGCAGGACTTCTTCCTTGGTTTAGAGGCTTGGACTTTCTCAAATTCAATTCAAACAATGTACTAGATAGATCTCAATGAGAATTTGCAAATTCCAGCTTTAGATAGAATGAATGAGCATTATAAATATCATGTATCATTTGTTCTCATATTTTCTCCTTTATTTTTCTAAAATCTCACGAATGGTGAAACACGAATGGCACGTGCACCATTTCGTAAGAGGTAAATTAATCCTAAATTGATGATTTACATCAACGGCCATAGTTGGGATGTAAACAAGACTTAGGATTTTTATCTTTTACGAAATAACACAGGATCCACACTAGATCCGTTTTCAAAATTCATCATATTTTCCTTAAATATTTTCTTCTTTTATCAGAATTTAACCTAAAATTAGTTCAAAATATATACCAATGGCCATAGTCAGGGTATATTGAGAGTTAATTTCATTTTAAATTCTATAAAAGCACCAAATGTGTTTCATTCTTCACCTGAATTTAAATATAGATTATTATATAATACATTCGATGACCATAGTCAAGGATGTATTATATCTTCAATCTTATTTTAATTCAGTTCAAGAATAAGATAGCTTTTCAAAATCTAAATTCAAATTCTTTAAATTCATTCATCATTTAGGATAGAACTGCATCATATTTTCAAAATTCCCTTTCCAAAATTCCAAGTAATGTAAATATCTTCCTCAATATATCTTCAATTCTTATAAAATCCAATTCATCCTTTCATTTTCAAATTCAATTTCATTTTCAATCTCAAAGTTCAACTTAGCTTTGAGATTTCAAAGTCATTTTTATATTCAAATTCAAATCAGATTTCAAAGTTCAATTTGACTTTGAAATTCCAAATTCATGTTATATTCAAAACTCTAATCAAACTCAAAGTTCAAATTTAAACTTTGAGACTCTTGATTCATCTTCTAAATTCCAAATTCAAAAATTCAAGGTCTAATTTGACTTTGAAATTCGTTTGTATATTCAAATTCTAAATTTCATTTTTCAAGTTCAATTTAAACTTGGAAGTTCTTGATTCATCTTTTGAATTTAGCAAACTCCAAATACATTTTTTAGGATCTAGGATTCAACATTCATATTGGATCTTAGACTCCAGATCCAAATCCATTCTAGGATCCAGAACCCAATTCTACATTTGGATCTCAGACTTCAGATCCACTCCATGTTAGGATCCAGAATCCAACTTCACCTTGGATCTCAGATTACAGATCCAGAACCCAATTCTACTTTGGATCTTAGACTTCAGATCCAAATCCATTCTAGGATCCAGAACCCAATTCTACATTTGGATCTCAGACTTCAGATTCACTCCATTTTAGGATCCAGAACCCAAGTCCATCTTGGATTCCAAATCTCGGATCCCATTCTGTTTAGGATCCGGAATCCAATTCCAATTCTAGATTTCAATTCCATTTTCGGATCTAATCTGAATCTCTTAAATCCATTTCTATTCTTAAATACCATTTGATTTTCCCAGTCCATTCTAAATTTCAAACTTCAAAATCTAAATTCAATTCCATCTGAAGTATTCATTTCCTTTCTTAAATTCAAGTTCAAAATTCAAAGTCCATTTCCGACTTTGAAACTTCATTTCCTTTCATTTCAAAACTTCAAATCATTTTTTCTCAAAATCAAGATTTATTCTTCCAATCCTGATTTACTTCAAAGACTTAGAACCTCTCTGATCTATCTCAAGTTCTAAAGTTAGATTCCAACATTTCTTCACTCCCTTATCAAGTTCATCTCAGAACAACTTGGAATTTTTTTAAAATCTCTTTCAAAAAGAGCATACATCCTTGCATTGCACAAGTATGATTCTTTGTGCATTTAGATCTTCTACAGTTAGAATAAATTCTTAGATTATATTTAGGCAAAGCAAAAGGCATAGATTCGATCCTTGGTTCGATTACCCCTGGTAAAGGCGCCAAGAACGGTCGAACCTCGTACCGACGAGCGAATCCCGTCTCTCCATTTTCCCGTGATATTTTAAAAAACGGAGGTGAGTAATTTTCTAAATATTTTTCAAATCAAGGTCAAGTGAGACCCTGCAAAAGGATTCCTCTCTCTCTTTCCCTTCTTTCTTTTCTCTTCTCTCTCTCTTTTTCTTTCTTTTATTCTTCTCCCTTCAAAAAGGAGGAAAATAGAGGTTAGAAAAGGGAAAGAGAAGGAAGAGAGAGAAACCAACAAGAGAGGAAAAATTTTGCGATGATCACAGTTTTGGCGACCGTGATGGGACTCGTCTTCGTCTGGTCGAATTATGCCTTTGCTTTGCTTTTATATAATCTAAGTCTTTATTCTAACATATGTCAGCTACATTTTCCATGCAAAACTTAGGAGCCTAGACTCTGTCCTAAAGCTGACATTATTTGCATATAGGATCTAAGTATGGTTTGGTAGGACCATATTGAGGAGATTATATCCATGTTCACATTAGATTTAGGTCTTAAATACAACTCTCCTCAATTCTAGGGATTGAATGCAAAACAATGTATGCAAGTGTATGCTTCTCTTTATTTAAATCTATCTCTTTAGGACTTGCATTAGAGCCTTCTGATTTTATTGCATGTTGATCATATTTTGAAAACATCCCTACCTATATTGTCCCGGTCTTCACGTTGCTGGGCTGTCTCACTGAACCATAGTTCGGGAGAGAGCCTCACAACTAGACCACTTATTTGGGTTCGCGCCTCCCTACCACGTACCTAAGGGGCATAGTCCGACGTATATCGGTAGGTGCTCAAGGATGTTGGGAAGCCTTTACATTAGAACCGAAGAGATATCTTATATGCCACGTACTTCGAGTTTCGACTTGAGTATATCGGCATACCTTGATGGAAATCAGATGATCTAAATCTTAGAGTTAGGATTAAGATCCTATTTGCCATTTCAAATATTGCATATAGAGTCAGCTTTAGGGAGTGTTGTTTGCGCATCCTTGTCTGTATATCTATGATTGTATGATATTTTATATATATATATATCTTCCTTATATTTTTTTTCAAAAACCCTGGGTATATATTATTCAAAATTTCCTCTTTTTTAAACCCCAAGGTGTATTGCCTTTCTTTCTGATTTTTTCAAAATCTTTTTTTGATCCTGCCTGCTATTTTTCAAAAATTTTAAATCCTTTTCACCTATTTTCAAAATTTGTTTTTCTCCATCATGAGAGAAATGATATTGCCTATGAGGATTTTCAAAATCATAAAATTTCTTCTAAATCTTCAAAAGATTCAAATATTTTGATCTAAATCCCTTTTAAATAAACTAACATGTTGATTTTCCTTTTTTTTCAATTTAGGTTTTGAAAACCATTTGTCTTCAAAATCATCACCTCATGTTTGTTTTCTCTTTCAAATTTGGTTTTTAAACCACTATCTTCGAAATCAAACCTCATGATGACTCTCCTTTTTAAAAGGATCAGATCTCACGCTGATCGTTCTTCTTACAAATGAATTTTCCTCCCAAAATGATTTCTCACTTATCTTTTAAATAAACCTTTTCCTTTCAAAGATCCCATATGCAGGCAGGATCAGAAAAACTCTTTTTTCTCTTAAATCTTATAAATTTTCAGTTAAGTTTGATATTTTTATCAGTTTCATTCATTTTATTCAAGTTTATATCAATTTTATCAAGTTTTTATCAAGTTTATCAATATTTCCTCAATTCTATTAAATTTTTTTTCCATTCTTTACCCTTTCAGGTTAAGGGATAAACCTGACCCTCATTGTCCGAGGTGCCTCCCTTTCAGGATAAGGGATAAACCTGACCCTCGTTGTCCGAGGTGTACCCTTTCAGGTTAAGGGATAAACCTGACCCTCGTTGTCCGAGGTGTTCCCATTCAGGATAAGGGATAATCCTGAAACCCCTCGTAGGAGCAATAACGCTACCTATGAGGATTCTTTTGTAAATACAAGTTTTGCCGATCTTTGTTGATTTTTTTAGATTTATATAAATTTCCCTTCATTAAATTTTCCTTAAATCATGTTCTTCTCCCATTCAGGATAAGGGAAAATTCTGAAACCCCTCGTAGGAGCAATAACGCTACCTATGAGGATTCTTTTGTAAATACAAGTTTTGCCGATCTTTGTTGATTTTTTAGATTTATATAAATTTCCCTTCATTAAATTTTCCTTAAATCCTGTTCTTCTCCCATTCAGGATAAGGGAAAATCCTGAGACCCCTTGTAGGAGCAACAACGCTACCTATGAGGATTCTTTTGTAAATACAAGTTTTGTTAATCTTTATTGATTTTCTAGACTTATATCAATTTGCCTTCGCTAAATTTTCTTAAATTCTATTCTTTTTCCCATTCAGGATAAGGGATAATCCTGAAAACCCCTCGTAAGAGCAATAACACTACCTATGAGGATTCTTTTGTAAATACAAGTTTTGTCAATCTTTGTTGATTTTCTAGATTTATATCAATTTCCCTTCATTAAATCTCTTTAAATTCTATTCTTTTTCCCATTCAGGATAAGGGATAATCCTGAAGATAACTCATAGGGGCAACCATGCTACATGTGAGAATTCTTTTCACAAAATAAATCAATTTTTTCAAATGTTCTACATTTTCTTCAAAAGTTCTATATCCTTTTGTCTTCTCAAAGTTTATTCTTTCTATATTCCCCGTTCAGAATAAAGGGTTTAAACCCTGAAAATTGGACCGCATACCTGATCCACTTGAATCATAGATCATAAATTCTAAATCTTGTCATATCCCTTCTAAATTCAAGTCTCAAGTTGTCTCTGTACAAAAATCCTCTTTACCTTTCAGGTTAAGGGATAAAAACCTGAATCATTGTCCTAAATCCTCATCAAATGTATATTCCCGTCTCCTTCAGGATAAGGGATAATCCTGAAAACCCCGGCCATTCTTCTTGCTTCGATCTCTAAATATCTTAAATAGGCCGATCTCCTTCCCGACTCTCAGTTGAAAAACCTAGTGTTCGCATTGGTTATTTTGCCAAGTTTTCAAATCTAAAGATCAAGTTCATCAGTCCTCGTGTTGTTTGTCTCTCAGAAAATCTCAATCTTAAATCAAGTCATTAAATGAAATGTCCCAGCTACTTCACTGGTCGTTAAATGATTAAATGAAATGTTCCAGCTACTTCGTTGGTCGTTAAATGATTAAATAAAAGGTCTCAGCTACTTCGCTGGTCGTTAAATGATTAAATAAAAGGTCCCAGCTACTTCTCTGGTCGTTAAATGATTAAATAAAATGTCCCAGCTACTTCGCTGGTCGTTAAATGATTAAATGAAATGTCCCAGCTATTTCACTGGTCGTTAAATGATTAAATGAAATGTCCCAGCTACTTCGCTGGTCGTTAAATGATTAAATGAAATGTCTCAGCTACTTCGCTGGTCGTTAAATGATTAAATGAAATGTCCCAGCTACTTCGTTGGTCGTTAAATGATTAAATGAAATGTCCCAGCTACTTCGCTGGTCGTTAAATGATTAAATGAAACGTCCCAGCTACTTCGTTGGTCGCTAAATGAAAGGTTCCAGCTACTTCGCTGGTCGTTAAATGAAAGGTCCGAGTTTTTTTCTGGTTATTAAATAAAATGTTCCAGCTACTTCGCTGGTCGTTAAATGATTAAATGAAATGTCCCAACTACTTCGTTGGTCATTAAATGAAATGTCCCAACTACTTCGTTGGTCATTAAATAAAATGTCCCAGCTACTTTGCTGGTCGCTAAATGAAATGTCCCAGCTACTTCGCTGGTCGTTAAATGAAATGTCCCAGCTACTTCGCTGGTCGTTAAATGAAATGTCCCAGCTACTTCGCTGGTCGTTAAATGAAATGTCCCAGCTACTTCGTTGGTCATTAAATGAAAGGTTCCAGCTCCTTCGCTGGTCATTAAATGAAAGATCTCAGTTCACTGGTCAGAATATCCAAAATCATAAATTGCAACTAAAGGTCGCATCAAAATCTATATTGAGTAAATATTTCACATAAGAAGTCATGAAAACTTTGCCAATCTGCTAAAAGTATTTGTTGATTCCAAATAAATCTTACTTCACAAAAAGAATTAGCTCGGATTACCTCTAGTATTTGCTTCATAAAAGGTGAAACTCTTTGCGAAAGAGAGATAAAATTCAAAATCTTTTCCCTGTTGATCAACCAAAAGGATGAGAGAAATATCCTCGGTATGATTGGCAAAAGAAATATTCAATGACGTTGAAAATCCAGAAGCAAATTGATATTGATCATAGCTATGACGCATGTCTTAAGATGATTTTCTGGCAATTAGACAGTGGAAATATCCTGAGCTACAAAAAGAATCCACTTAATCCATATCTTCTCATTTCTAAAGCTGCAATCAAATATCTGCAAAAGGGATCTCTTAATTGTCGTCAAGATGAAGGCGAATATGCGAGCAGACCCCCGGGGCCAAAGAAGATTTGGATCATCTACCAAGATGAAGTAGTTTGTGAAGGATCCTTCCAGGGAAAGTTCAGATCACCGTCGAGATGAAGGCGAGTGTGATGAACCTACCGACAAACCCTAAATGATATTTGATTTCAGCTATCATCTAAAGACCTTTGAGCCAATTTCATATATAATCCTTGAGAAAAAGAAGGATCGGAGCATCTCCGAGATGAAGGAGTTTGTGACGTAGCCTTTCCTGAAAAAGAGAGAAAAGTCAGGACGCATCCAAATAAAGGATGATGTAAAAAGCCCGAAAAAGCCCAATGACTCAAAAAGAGTGCAAGAAGATCATCACGGGAAAACACCCAGATATCAAACTGCTTAAATTGCCAGAAGTCATCTTCTCTCATACAAAATTCTTTTATCAATATCTTTTCGCTACTTGCTTTTATGAAATTGAAAATATTTCTTTTTTTTTCTCTCATATCAAGGATATGGATAGCTTCCTTAAAGAAAATCATCAGCGCTAAAATTTTGAATTCGACTCTTAAAACCGAGGAGTTAACCTCGTTGGAGGAAATACTCTAGGTAAAAGAGGGAATATCTTTTCACACATGTGCACATTTTCAAGCGTTGAAGTCAACTATAAATTTATCCTATTGGCAAAATTTTCTAGATATTCTAAGAATGAAATAAATATTTGATATCCATTTTTGATACCACCTAGAGTTGTTTACATTCTTCGTCTTTCGCTCTGTCGAGAGACTCGCCTTCTCCTTGATAAAAGGATTGCCTTCTCCGTCTTTCGCTTTGTCGAGAGACTCGGCTTCTCCTTGATAAAAGGATTGCCTTCTTCGTCTTTCGCTTTGTCGAGAGACTCACCTTCTCCTTGATAAAAGGATTGCCTTCTTCGTCTTTCGCTCTGTCGAGAGACTCGCCTTCTCCTTGATAAAAGGATTGCCTTCTTCGTCTTTCGCTTTGCCGAAAGACTCGCCTTCTCCTTGATTAAAGGATTGCCTTCTTCGTCTTTCGCTCCGTCGAGAGACTCGCCTTCTCCTTGATAAAAGGATTACCTTCTTCGTCTTTCACTTTGTCGAAAGACTTGCCTTCTCCTTGATAAAAGGATTGCCCTCTCCGTCTTTCGCTTTGTCGAAAGACTCGCCTTCTCCTTGATAAAAGGATCGCCTTCCCTGTCTTTTTGAGTTGTCAAAAGATTTGCCTTTCTCCTTGATAAAAGGATTGCCTTCTTCATCTTTCGCTTTGTCGAGAGACTCGCCTTCTCCTTGATAAAAGGATTGCATTCTTCGTCTTTCACTCTGTCGAGAGACTCACCTTCTCCTTGATAAAAGGATTGCCTTCTTCATCTTTCACTTTGCCGAAAGACTCGCCTTCTCCTTGATTAAAGGATTGCCTTCTTCGTCTTTTGCTCCGTCGAGAGACTCGCCTTCTCCTTGATAAAAGGATTGCCTTCTTCGTCTTTCGCTTTGTCGAAAGACTTGCCTTCTCCTTGATAAAAGGATTGCCCTCTCCGTCTTTCGCTTTGTCGAAAGACTCGCCTTCTCCTTGATAAAAGGATCGCCTTCCCTGTCTTTTTGCGTTGTCAAAAGATTTGCCTTTCTCCTTGATTAAATGATTGCCTTCCTCGTCTTTCGCTTTGTCGAGAGACTTGCCTTCTCCTTGTTAAAAGGATTGCCTTCTTCATATTTCATATCTTACATTCTCCTTGTTAAAAGCATTACCTTCTTCATATTTCACATTTGGCCTTTTTCTTACTATTGCCATCTTCATATCTTCATATTTTACCTTCTCCTTGCTAAAAGGATTGCCATCTTCATATTTTCGCTCTCACCTTCTCCTGTCCAAAGGATTTGTCTTGTTCCATCTTTCGCCTTGTCAAGAGATTCGTCTCCTTGATAAGAGGTTTGCCTTATTCATCTTTTACCCCATCGAAAGATTCGCCTCCTGTTACCTTATTCATCGTTCATTTTGTCTCACATCTCCTTACCTTTCATCTCTCACATTCTCAGAAGAGTTACCCCATTCAGTTGAAGTATCTCTCCTGTCCCATCACGGTTTTAAGAAATCCGTATGGTTGTTCTCACTCAGGTTAAGGGTCAAAACTTGTATTTTCTGCAAGAGGTCATTAAATTCAAAAGCTGATTTAGTCTCAGCAATGAGACGTCCAAGACCATTCCTTTTTCAAAGCTTCAGGGAATTCCATCTTCCTCTATTCGCAAACCCCTTTCGGATTTGTTCGTCCAAACTCCGAAGGTCCCATCATGGTCTCTTCATTCAAAGATCCCGTATGGTCGTCCCCTTCAAGTTAAGGGTTAAGCCTGAACCTCGTACCTCGAGGTATTTTCCTTTTCAGGTTTGGGTTAAACCTGACGAGGTGTTTTCCTTTCAAGTCCCATCATAGTTCTTCCCATCAAGAAAAACCATGCTTTGTATATCCATCCAGAATAAAATCCTACTTGAGCTTCATCTCACAAAGCCCTTCTCTCATAAATGTCCCATCAAAGTCCTCATATATTCCTTTCCCCCATTCAGGTTATTTTTGATATATCTTCGTCCCATCCAGGTTAAGGGCCAAACCTGAGTCATTTCAAAAGATTGATCTTGTCTCGCCCACGAGACTTGATGTAAATTCTTATCTTTCATCACTTCGGGATCTTCACCCAAAGTCCCATCATGATTTCCTTATTCTTTACTCAATCATATCATTTTCGAAGATTTCGTCTTCCCCCAAGCCATTCAGGACAAGGCTTTAAGCCTGAAAAGCCATAATTCTTCCACACCCAGTTCAGACCTGCTGACTGGGGCATTTTTTTTCAAAATTTGGAGCGTTATCTTTGCCACTAAGCTCGGCTTTCAACCGGCTTAGTAGCAAAGAGGGGCATCTGTGAACACCCCAAATTTTTCAAAATCTTTTAAATATTCCCTTTTTGCCCCTAAATTCATTTTTTTTTAGCAAATGGGTCATTTCAAATCTAAATTCCAGTTCATTTCTCTAGTTTTATTGAAATTAAATTCATTTCATGTGTTTAAATTGATTTCGGATCTGGATCCATTGTCCAGATCCAAATCTGAGTCTTCGTGTTCAAATTTTAAATTAAAATTATAGAAAATACCAAAAATAGCCTTTAAATAGCCCGGACAGTCCATTCGACATCCGTTCGGACCCCTCACATTGTATTTCTCGATTCGAGTATCAATACTCGAACAATTTTTCAAAACTCGGGTCTGAACCCTCTTTTTTTTTAAGAAATTTTCCCGAAATAGTCTGAAATTCTCAGGAAAATACTTTTGTAAATATTCTTTGTAGAAAAATACAAAAAACAATTAGGGTTTAGTCTTTTTTTTTTCTCAGATTTTCATTCCAAAAAAAAAATACAAAAAAAATAATAATAAAAATACTCAAAATAGAACAAAAAATTCAAAAATAAATGAAGAAAATTGCAAAATGGTTTTTAGAAACCCGTTTTTGAGAAAACTTTTTAAAGAGGCCCTTCTATGGAAAAACTGTATTTTCATTTAAAAGTCGAGTTAGGGTTTTGAAAACCCTAACTCTCGCCTTCTCTCTCTCAACCGAAACTCTCTTCGCTCTGACCTCTTTCACCCCTTTCCGGCTTCCATTCACCCCCCATCTGCGAAACCCTTCCACCGAACCCTCCAGAGGCTTCACCCAAGCCATCCATCGCTAACCTCCGCATCCTCCATCGCCTGGATCCCCCCTAAGCCCTCCATCGCCAACCGAATCACCTTCTCAGTTCTTCCCTCTTCCTCTATTTAACAAACCCCATTGTTCCTCCAAAGGCACCCGTTATCACCCCCACATCTTCTTCTTCTGCTCGCATTCCTTCTCTGATTCAATTTTCTTCCACATTTTCTCCTTCCCCTCCTTATTATCTCGTTTCTTCCCCAGCCGCCAAAAGGGAGGCGATCAATCTCAAAAGTTGCAGGTAAGTAACTCTCCCCTCTCTGATTCTTTTAGGAATCTACTTTGCCCTTTATAATATTGCCTTGTTTTCCTTCAGGTTTTCGTTTCTTTTCTTTTTATTTATTTTTTTTATTTTCTTCATTTCTTCATAAGTCGAAAGGGTGAGATCGACTTGCCTATAGCAGGACCGATTCACCCTATACGACATCAAAGGAACATTCATGTTCCTACAGTTATTTTCTGATTTTGCTATTTTCTTTACTTGGCATTTTGCAATCGGTTCTGTTTTAAATTCCATCTTCGACCTGTATTTATTTTTCACTTTTCCCCTTTGATTATTCTGATTTCTCTTCCAGTTTCTCTTTTGCGTTGATTTCCATTGACGCATCATGGAGGGCGTTGAATTGCCTATAGCAATTTCAATGCCTCCTTATGCAATAGCAAAAGGAACGAATCGTTCCAATTTTTTTTTTTGTAATTACAAATTTTCCTCCCCTTTAGGTCTCTTATCTTCTTCACCTCACATCCACTGTGTTGTACTCACATTTTCAATGTCTGACATGTTGTTTCTCTACTGATTTTTGGATATATTTCTGGTATTTTAAGTGGTATATGTTCCTGAGAATGTAAAGCTGGGCAACGGTGGTTGCGCCAGAAAAGCCTCTAAGAGGTTGTGCCCCGATAGATCTAAATAGCAACAGACTCTCAGTATGTCTGTCGAGATGAGTATGGGATTCATTTACTGGTTGAATCCAGTCTATGTGCTATAATCATGGAGAGCTCCTACGTGGAATTTTGCTGAAAGCCTTTCAGCCTTCTTTTTGCCTTGGCCTAATAGCAGTGGTTGCGTTGATGTGTTGAATTCTGAAGATGGTGATACAAAAGGTTCTGGAGGACGTTTTCATTGGTAAAACAAACCTACAGGGATGAAGGTCAGAACTTCTCTCTCTTATCCCATTGAAGCTTCTTGATGGTGAGGATACCCCTATTTGCTGCAAGAATGGTTTCACTGGTTGTGAATTCCCCTGTTAAAACAAAAAGAAATGTCCAACTTTGATTCATAATCGAACTTTTTGTTCAGATCATTCGTAGAGTCATTTTTTTTTAGTTATTACCTTTAGTTAAATTAATCATGTTTAATCTCCAAATCTTCTACGTCATTCTTATCCTATCTTTTCCTTCAGAGATGTGCTGAAAGTTAAACATATTAGTACAAAGGAATACAATTTGTAGTACCTATGTCTCTTTTTTTTTTTCATGTAAAGAAGAGCCCAATATCATGTCTCATGCCTTTTTTTTTCTTTTTTTCTTCTCTCTTTCCTGATTGGCTTTACTACTGTATGATTTGCTAATTTTTTTTTTAGAGTTCAGTGTTTGGTTGAAGGTGAAGGCACTAAATGAAACTAAGGCACTTCTTGGCTGGAGAGTGGTGTAAGCATAGGTTGGAGATGATCCTTGCGGGGACTGTGACTTACCATCATGGATTGATATAATGTGTTCTAATCAGGGAGATTACAAGGTTGTAACAGAGTTGTAAGTCCATCACTGCATTAATTTTTTTTTTCCTTTCCTTCCTTCTCTCTTCTGTCACCTTCCTGGATAGTTAACTGATGAAGTAGGTGGACTATGTTTTTTTTGTGCTTGGTATGTCTATGAAATCAGTCATTTGTATTTGTGAATGTGCTTCTCTCTGAGGTCCTAAGCCTTATACTTAGCAGACATAAGTTTGTGTTTTGGACTCCTCGTGGGGGCCTTTGTCGAAGATACAACAGAGGCAATATCCTCTGTAAAATTGGTGAGATGGATGCCAATTGGGAAAATCAATCTTCCCCCATTTTGGAGCCATGAAACTCTCCCAGGTGACCAGCAGCAAGTCCCTCAGATTCTGAAAGCCATCAAATATTTTGATTCAATAAACCAGCGTAAAGGGGAGAATTGCTGTTTCACAGAATCTTAAGGTTGCAATCATCTTACGTTCTGGTTGTTTGAGACTCCCCTTTTATAACTAGGTCTGTAGATACATCTGTCTATCCATATATATATCTATATATATATTTTAAAGAGTGACAAGGGTATGAAATTGTTCGAAATGTTATCCATTTACTGATAGTGCTAGTGATATCCTCTTTTAAGGTTCATCAAGCCATATTGGAATCTGGAAAATCCTCTGGTCGGCGGCATCTTTCAAAACTCAAAATTCACTTTCAGTTCTGAATGAGGCTTCAATGAGGTTCTTTCACCTCATTGAAAATTGCATGCTGATAGGTAAATGATAATTCACGTTTTGAAGCCCGATGTCCTCAATATACCCGGGCAGATTCCACACCATGTGCATTAGAACTATTGTGAAGGTGTTTGCTCTGTTTCCCATTTAATCCTCTCAAATGTCTGTAAGATTTGGGTTTTGTTATTTTGGTTGTGCTAATTCTTCCTTCAAAATGTACTACACCCATACACATCTATGTATCACGTTGCGCCATTCATATCATTTTTTTTTTGTACTCTCTGCCCCTGTAAGCATGGATGCTGACATCATTTTCCTAGTGCTTAGCTCAGGTACCAATTTCTTGTTCATCTAGCATCCCAAAATTTTTATTTTGTTATTTTTTGTTTCTTCTTTTCTGTTAAATCCATTTCATTAATTGATATATATTAGAGCTATTGTTTTCTCACTTTCTTCTTTTTTTTATCAGGCTAAGTGAAAATCCTGTTATTAGCTGATGACGCATGCCTTTGTTCTCTACAGTTACTTGATTCAAATACCAAAACATAGAATCATTAATGCAAGGTAAAAGGAGTACTGTACATTCTTTTAGGCAATCGAAGTTTGGATTAAGCTCAAGAACTGAGCAAGAAGTTTATTGGAATAACATGACAAACTCAGGAGGCTCCAACATTCATGCAATTATCTGTTATCTTCCAGAGAGCATGTGGGTATGTCATGTGTGGCTCTTGTAAGTCACGATGGGAGCAGCTCACTGATCATACTTTCAGTATCATTCCAATTACCCTGCATCACCTGCGATTTTTGTGTCATATTCGTCTCTTGCACTTCACAAAACCCCTCATTGTATGCAGCACCTGTTTTATTTATTGTAGCATTTAGCTGTGCTAATCTTTATCATAACTAAATTGTTCTCCAGCTCATTAGTAATTGCTCCCAATCATCTGTGAATTGTCAATTATTTCTAACATCAAGGTCGGTTAAGTGTCAATAGTGTGCACGTGCTAAAATGTCCATTAGCTAAGCATACCTCGCTAGGTGTATACACCATTCACCTCCACTATAAGTATCTGGTTATATTCATCAAAGCATCTTAATGTCTGCTATCAGATTATTCCCTGCTTTCTTGTGATATGCCATAGAGAATCATTTCAGCATAGTCTACTGAAGTGGTTGTAAACACCCCAAATTTTTCAAAATATTTTTTAAATATTCCCTTTTCGCCCCTAAATTCATTTTTTTAGCAAATGAGTCATTTTAAATCTAAATTCCAGTTCATTTCTCAAGCTTTGCTGAAATTAAATTCATTTTATATGTTTAAATTGATTTCGGATCTGGATCTATTGTCCAGATCCAAAATTGAGTCTCATTGTCCAATTTTTATGAAAATACCAAAAATAGTCTTTAAATAGCTCGGACAGTCCATTCGACATCCGTTTGGATCCATCACATGTATTTCTCAATTCAAGCTTCAAAAACTTAAACATTTTTCTCAAAACTCGGGTCCGATCTCATTTTCTGAAGAAATTTCCTCAAAATAGCCTTGAAAACCTTCTTTTTGTAAATATTTCTCAAAAATACAAAAAAAAAATTAATTAGTTTAAATCCTTGTTTTGTCGTACATTTTAGGATTTTGTATTTCCCAAAATACAAAAAAAAAAAAAAAATACTCGGAAAAGAACCAAAAAAAAAATCAAAAATAAATAAAGAAAATTGCAAAATAGTTTTTAGAAACTTGTTTTAGAGAAAACTTTTTAAAAGAGGCCCTTCTTTGGAAAAAGCATTATTTTCATTTTAAAATCGAGTTAGGGTTTTTGAAAACCCTAACTCTCGCCATCTTCCTTCCTCAACCGCCTCTCTCTCTCTCCTCCATGGTCCGACCATCCTTCTCCCAAAACCCTTTGATCCCTCATCCCTGCGGGGGAACCATTGATCTTCAACTTCCCCATCGTCTCTCTCAGTCGCCATCCATCTCTAACAAAATCCTCCATCTCATCCTTCGTAAACCCCCCATCTTCAACCGCATCCTCCTTTCCATCTTTAAAAAGGGACAAAGACCCTCTTCCTCCGGATCGTCTTCACCCCTCCCTTTTCTTGTACATTCCTCTTCTTCTACCGCTTCTTTACCCCCTTACCCTCTTCTTCACGCAGCATTCGTTTTCACCCTGCCATCGTCTCCTCTTCCAGCAGCAGATCCATTTTCCTCACCCCACCACGGTAACCTTCTCGATCTTCTTCTTTATTTCTCCTTTCCCCTTTCTCTGGGTTCCCTTTTTCTTTATCGATCAAGCCAACCTCAAGGTACAGGGCCATCGGATTGAGTCCCCCCCTCAGGTGAGCTACGGTAAGTGGCCAATCTTGTTTTTTTTTTATTTCCCGTTCATTTTTCTACCTTTGAATCCCATTTACACACTAATGGTGGTGCCGGATTGCTTGTGCAATCTCGGCCCATCCCCGTGTAACAGCAATGGGATCTTTGATCCCAACATTTTTTTTTTCTTTTTGCATATTTTTTATCTAATTCGATTTTAGCTTTCTCTCTAACTTTATCTTGCTCGATTCCTCTTCTTGCTTTTTAGCTTGATTCCTATTTTCCTCTCAATTACTTTGATTCTGGTTTTGATTTTGTTGATTCATGTTTTGTCTCAATTTCTGTTTTCTTTTCATATCTTGATTTGTTTCTAATTTCGGTTCATGCTTATTGTTCTCATTATTTTGAATTTATTATGACATTTCCCTCATTCATAACATTTTCATATTTCATCCTCTGTTTATACCTTTGGTTCTCTTTGATTCTCAGATCACGTTATTTTCTGATTAGTCGTCCATGCAATCAGCTTGCATTTTTTTTTTATCTCTCCTTTGGTTTTGTTCAATTTTCTGTTTATATGTTGAATATCCATGATTTTAGATTTCCTATTTTGAATACCTTAATTATTTGTTATGTCTTTGACCTCCTGTAACTTGTTTCACGATATTCATGGTATTTGGTTATCAATCGTACTACCCTCACATTCAACATCCTCATGTCATTTACCATCTCACTAAACACTTTTTACACTTACCCATGGCTATCCTCATACTTGTCCACCCTTTGCACATCATTAGTAGTCTCCTATGCCTTCCCTCTTCTTATCTTCGTGGCTTCCTATTTGCTGTTGTGTGATACTCATGCATTTTTTTTTGCTAACATGATGACAGTAGCTATGATAATCACATTGTCTTAATCCTAGTATGTGTTCTCTCATCATTAGAAACCTTCTGCAGCTTTGAATACATCATTTGGGTCCTTTCAGGGATGCTAATATTTTGTTGCCATTTTGTGATGAAATTGCCGGGCCTTGGATAAGACTCACCTTTGTCAAAAAGGGGTGTTGGGTATAAATTATTAATACAAAGCAGGTTCTATCATGGAGTTCCTGCAAAAGAGATGGTAAGGTTTTAAGTTCTCTCAGATATCTCAAATCCAGCATCAATAAGGTACGTAGAGATTTTTTTTTTTTTTTTTTTATGTATCATTTTGTGAGTCAAATAAACGTTATGATCACTGCGTGGACATTCTTCTCCTCGAAAAGAAAATCCAAGATTTATAAGCATTGAGTTGTTCATATCATCCTTACATTCCCCTGTTATGGATCTGTTTTGCGTTGGTATTTCTCTGTGCTTTCTTGTTAGCATCTACAGATTCGCTCTATGTTTTAAACATATTGTCATTTCCTGCATGTTTAACTTATCATGTCTCATACCCTCTCATCTCCTTGTTTCCAGCATATTGCATTCACCATCACACGAGAAATTGTGATATCTGTGCTCTCAAAACCTCATCGAGTGCAATTCATTTCCTCACAGTTCCTGATGTAGAAGCCTAAATCACAATAGCAGTTGTCATGGAGTTTTTTTTTTATTCGCTAAAGATAATTATCAGAATCAATCAAAAGATTGATCTGGTTCGGCTGTTGCATAAGATATATCTCTTACAATGCAGCTATATTAACATCTCCATCATGATAGCATTTTGCCAGGTCCAAGCAGCATGATTACCTGCTATAAAAAATCTCAGTCCACTGAAGATGGCTATTGGGGACCATTACAAGCTGAAGACCTCATGTGACTTCAAATGGGCATCTGGAGCTTTCTCCTTCAGCGACTTTGGTTAGACACAGCTTGCTACTTGTGGTGGTTAGACACAGCTTGCTACAAGGGTAGCAGAATACCCTTGCGCAGTCCCAAATCTTGCCAGGTATGATCATTTCACAATTTTTTTCTTCTCTCTTCGTGTTGTGTATTCTGCTATATCTTTTTGACCTGTAAATATCTAGTGATACATGTCATGCAGGAATTTAATTATACATTGATAGAGTAGTTGCTTTTTTTCATCAACACAGTGCATCACATGCTTAGAATGCCTAGTGTGTTCACTTTCTACAGGTTTTTAGCAGCTCGATCATTCTTCTACAACTATGTTGAGAAAACATATGACATCATATTAAAATGGGAAAGCAGTTTGTGCTATGTTCAGCGTGACCTTCAGCATGAATACCAATGATTAAAGAATTTCATGAGAAGTTTAAGTGATTCTAACTTCAAAATTTCCAAAGTTTTGTCTTCATTTTGTATGGGGAGTCATCGTATGTCACCCTATAATAACCATCTCCATTCATGTAATGAGTCATTGTCATTGAACTCCTGACTCACTTAAACCCTGCCTCCTTGTAGCATTAGTCTACCCAACCGAAGCTATGTTCATTATTATTAAGCTGGATCCAATTATTTTGTGCATTTTCTTGTAGAATGTTAACTTGGATATGACTTTCATATAATCGGCTTTTCCTTCATTTTCTACATCATGGGAGCGATGGAGGTAAGGATCGACCTACTTCACGAACAGATACAATCAGGTCATGCAAGTGTTTATGGTCTCTTTTGTTCAGATCTGCATCAGCCATGCCGATGGGTTATGAGATCTGAAAGCTCCATCTACATTTGCTGAAATGGAAGCCCACGATAAATCCCCAGTTCACCATAGAGTTCTTTGTCCTGCTGGATCCCCCTTCCAAAAGGCTAAATCTGTGTTAAAATGGCTACAGGAATGGTCCCTACATCTATTATGTTTTGAGTACCTTTCTGGGCCCAGACATCTCATTGTGGGTATATCTCAATTATGCTCATCTTCCTGGGTTGGGGAGCAAAACAGGTAAATTTCCGATCTTAAAGATTGCTTTATAAATATACATGATTGACTTAGAGTTTGGATGTTTTGTAGACAGGTAACATACGATGCAGAGTATTAAGTGTTGTTCTGTTAGGAAGTGATTTATCAATCGAATCGTTACGTCACTCTTTGCTTGTTGTTAATCGTATATTGCCTCTGTATCCCCCTGTTGCACTGTCATGAACAGCACTCCAGGAACCCCTTGCATTATTCTTCTGTCATTTCCTACTTTAGGCATGATCAGTGTACCCCACTTGTGATCATGAGGGTTGTCCAAAAGTTCATAGAACTGCTGCAAAATTTCTTTTTGCAGCAAATCAATAAGTTGCTCTAATCCCTTCATTAGCTTTCATCCTCATCCATTTACACTAAGTATATGTTATTTATGTTATACATATATACATATATGTATGTAATATATATATATATAGATAGATATGTGTGCATATATATGCATGTATATATATATATATATATATATATATACGTGTGTGCTCATATATATGTATATGTATAAAACCCTCATGTATATATATATATATATAAGTATGCATGTCATTTCCTATCTTTTTCATCATTTATATCTTGGCATACAAGCAACTTTTCCATTTGATATCTATAGGATGCATGCCATTTCTCTTCTCTTTTTTTGTACTAACCAAGTATATTTCTAGGAGATATGTGGAGAATATCATTACTTGGAGTTATAAATTCAAATGTGTTGTAATAGCTAGATACTTAATGAAAATTTATATTTCCAGTTTTAGATAGAATGAATGAGCATTGTAGATATCATGAATTACTCGTTCTTCATGCATTTTTCCTTTATTTCTCAAAATCTCACAATGGTGAAACACGAATGGCACGTGCACAATTTCGTAAGAGGTAAATTAATCCTAAGTTGATGATCCATATCAATGGCCATAGTCAGGGTATGGACAAAACTTAGTATTTTTATCTTTTACGAAATAACACTGGATCCACACTGGATCCGTTTTCAAAATTCATCATGTTTCTTTAAATATTTTCTTCTTTTATCAGAATCTAACTTCAAATTAACTTAAAATATATACCAAAGGCCATAGTCAGGGTATATTGAGAGTTAATTTCATTTTAAATTCTATAAAAGCACCAAATGTGTTTCATTCTTCTCTTGAATTTAAATATAGATTATTATATAATACATTCAATGACCATAGTCAAGGATGTATTATATCTTCAATCTTGTTTTAATTCATCTAAAGAATGAAATAGCTTTTCAAAATCCAATTTCAAAATTCTTCAAATTCATTCATCATTTAGGATAGAAATGCATCATATTTTCAAAATTCCTTTTTCAAAAAAATTCCAAGTGATGTAAATATCTTCCTCAATCTATCTTCAATTCTTATAAAATCCAATTCATCCTTTCATTTTCAAATTCGATTTTATTTTCAATCTCAAAGTTCAATTTAACTTTGAGATTCCAAAGTCATTTTTTTAAATCAGATTTCAAAGTTCAATTTGACTTTGAAATTCCAAATTCATTTTATATTCAGAATTCTAATCAAAACTCAAAGTTCAATTTTAACTTCGAGACTCTCGATTCATCTTCTAAATTCCAAATTCAAAAATTCAAGGTTTAACTTGACTTTGAAATTCGTCTGTATATTCAAGCTCTAAATTTCATTTTTTTTTAGTTCAAATTAAATTTAGAAATTCTTGATTCATTTTCTGAATTTAACTCCAAATCCATTTTAGGATCCAGGATTCAACACTCATATTGGATCTCAGATTTCAGATCTGATTCCTCTTTAGGATCCAGACTTCAGTTTCACTTTGGATCTCAGATTTCAGATCCAAATTCATCTTAGGATCCAGAGTCCAACTCTACATTGGATCTCAGACTTCAGATCCAAATCCATCTTAGGATCCAGAGTCCAACTCTACATTGGTTCTCAGACTTCAGATCCAAATCCATCTTAGGATCCATAGTCCAACTCTACATTGGATCTCAGACTTCAGATCCAAATCCATCTTAGGATCCAGAGTCCAACTCTACATTGGATCTCAGACTTCAGATCCAAATCCATCTTAGGGTCCAGAACCCAATTTTACATCAGATCTCAAATCCCATATCTTAAATCCATTTTAAGATCCAATTCCATTCCCAATTCTAGATTTCAAATCCAAGTCTATTTCCAGATCTCATTTGAACTCCCTAAACCCATTTCTATTTTAAATACCATTTGATTTTCTCAGATCCATTTTAAAATTCAAATTCAATATCACTTTCAAATTTCATCTTCTCCTAAATCCATGATTAAATTCAAAGTCCATTTCTGACTTTGAAACTTTATTTCCTTTCATTTCGAAGCTTTAAATCATTCTTTCTCCAAAATCAAGATTTATTCTTCTGACTCTGATTTGCTTCAAAGACTTAGAACTTCTCTGATCTATCTCAAGTTCTAAGTTAGATTAAATCATTTCTTCACTCCCTTACCAAGTTCATCTCAGAATACTTGGAAATTTTTCAAAACATCTTTTAGAAAGAGCATACATTATGGCATTGCACAAGCATGATTCTTTGTGCATTTAGAGTTAGAATAAATTCTTAGATTATATTTAGGCAAAGCAAAAGGGCATAGATTCGATCCTTGGTTTGATTACCCTTGGTAAAGGCGCCAGGAACGGTCGAACCTTGTACCGATGAGCGAATCCCGTCTCTCCATTTTTCCGTATATTTTCAAAAACGGAGGCGAGTTATTTGCTAAATATTTTCAAATTAAGGTCAAGTGAGACCGCGCAAAATAGTTTCTCTTCTCTCTTTCTTTTCTTTCTTTTATTTTTCTCCCTTCAAAAAGGAGGAAAATAAAGGTTAGAAAAAGAAAAGAGAAGGAAGAGAGAGAAACAACGAAAGAGGAAAAATTTTGCGATGATCACAGTTTTGGCGATCGTGATGGGACTTTGTCTTCGTCCGGTTGAATCTATGCCTTTGCTTTGCTTTTATATAATCTAAGTCTTTATTCTTTTATGTCAGCTTCATTTCCATGTAAACCTTAGGAGCCTAGACTCTGTCCTAAAGCTGACATCATTGCATATAGGATCTAAGTATGGTTTGGTAGGACCATATTGAGGAGATTATATCCATGTTCACATTAGACTTAGGTCTTAAATACAACTCTCCTCAATTTTAGGGATTGAATGCAAAACAATGTATGCAAGTGTATGCTTCTTCTCATTTAAATCTGTCTCTTTAGGACTTGCATTAGAGCCTTCTGATCTTATTGCATGTTGATCATATTTTGAAAAAAATCCCTACCTATATTGTCCCAGTCTTCACGTTGCTGGGCTGTCTCACCGAACCATAGTTCGGGAGAGAGCCTCACAACTGGACCACTTATTTAGGTTCATGCCCCCCTATCACGTACCTAAGGGCTATAGTCTGAGGTATATCGGTAAGTGCTCAAGGATGTTGGGAAGCCATTACCTTAGAACCGAAGAAATATCTTATATGCCACGTACTTCGAGCTTCGGCTTGAGTATATCGGCGTACCTTGATTGAAATCAGATGATATAAACCTTAGAGTTAGGATTAAGGTCCTATCAGTCATTTCAAATATTGCATATAGAGTCAGCTTTAGGGAATGCTATTTGTGCATCCTTGCTTGTATGTCTATGATTGAATGATATTATATATGTATATATCTTCCTTATATTTTCCAAAACCCTGGGTATATATTATTCAAAATTTCCTCTTTTAAAACCCCAGGTGTATTGCCTTTTCTTTCTGATTTCTTCAAAATCTTTTTGATCCTGCCTGCTATTTTTCAAAAGTTTTAAATCCTCGTCATCTATTTTCAAAAATTTGTTTTCCTCCATCATGAGAGAAATGATATTGCCTATGAGGATTTCCAAAATCATAAAATTTCTTCTAAAAAAGTCTTCAAAAGATTCAAATATTTTGATCTAAATCTCTTTTTAAACTAACATGTTGACTTTCTTTTTTTTTCAAATTAAGTTTTGAAAATCATTTGTCTTCAAAATCATCACCTCATATTTGTTTTCCTTTTCAAAAAATTGGTCCTTAAACCACCATTTTCGAAATCAAACCTCATGATGATCTCTCATGATGATTCCCCTTTTTAAAGGATCAGACATCACACTGATCATTCTTCTTGCAGTAGATTTTCTTCCCAAAAATGATTTCTCACTTATCTTTTAAATAAATATTTTAAATATCCCATATGCAGGTAGGATCAGAAAAACTCCTTTTTCTCAAATCTTGTAAATCTTCAGTTAATTTTTGATATCTTTACCAGTTTCATTCATTTTATTCATATTTTTATCAAGTTTACATCAATTTTATCAATTTTTTCAATATTTCCTCAATTCTATTTTTTATCAATTCTTTTACCCTTTCAGGTTAAGGGATAAACCTGACCCTCGTTGTTCGAGGTGTACCCTTTCAGGTTAAGGGATAAACCTGACCCTCGTTGTCCGAGGTGTTCCCATTCAGGATAAGGGATAATCCTGAAACCCCTCGTAGGAGCAATAACGCTACCTATGAGGATTCTTTTGTAAATACAAGTTTTGCCGATCTTTGTTGATTTTTTAGATTTATATAAATTTCCCTTTATTAAATTTTCCTTAAATCCTATTCTTTTCCCATTCAGGATAAGGGAAAATCCTGAGACCCCTTGTAGGAGCAAACCAACTCTACCTATAAGGATTCTTTTGTAAATACAAGTTTTGTTAAATCTTTGTGGATTTTCTAGATTTATATCAAATTTCGCTTTATTAAAACTCTTTAAATTCAATTATTGTTTCCCATTCAGGATAAGGGAAAATCCTGAAACCCCTTATAGGAGCCACAACGCTACCTATGAGGATTCTTTTGTAAATACAAGTTTTGTCAATCTTTGTTAATTTTCTATATTTATATCATTTTTCCTTCATTAAATTTTCTTAAATTCTATTCTTTTTCCCATTTCAGGATAAGGGATAATCCTGAGATCACTCATAGGGGCAACCAAGCTACCGGTGAGAATTCTTTTTACAAAAATAAATCAATTTCCTCAAATGTTCTACATTTTTTTCAAAGTTCTATATCCTTTTGTCTTCCCAAAGTTTATTCTTTTTATATTCCCCATCACATACCTGATCCATCTAAATCATAGATCATAAATTCTAAATCTTGTCATATCCCTTTTAAATTCAAGTCTCAAGTTGTCTCTTCATAAAATCTCCTTTCTCCTTCAGGTTAAGGGATAAACCTGAATCATTCTTTTTCTAAATTCTCTTCAAAATGTCTATTCTATTTCCCCTTCAGGATAAGGGATAATCCTGAAACCCTCGGCCAATCATTCTTGCTTCAATCTCTAAATATCTTAAAAATGCCGGTCTCCTTCCCGACTTTCGGTCAAAAAACCCAGTCCTCGCACAGGGTTATCTCTCAAAATCTTCAAAATCTAAATATCAAGTCCATTCACAAAACTCAGTCCTCGTACTGGTTGCCGTCAAAAGTTTCGAACTTAAATCAGGTCATTAAATGAAATGTCCCAGCTACTTCGCTGGTCGTTAAATGATTAAATGAAATGTCCCAGCTACTTCATTGGTCGTTAAATGATTAAATGAAATGTTCCAGCTACTTCGCTGGTCGTTAAATGAAATGTCCCAACTACTTCGTTGGTCGCTAAATGAAATGTCCCAACTACTTCGTTGGTCGCTAAATGAAATGTCCCAACTACTTCGTTGGTCGCTAAATGAAATGTCCCAACTACTTCGTTGGTCGCTAAATGAAATGTCCCAGCTACTTCGCTGGTCGCTAAATGAAATGTCCCAGCTACTTCGCTGGTCGTTAAATAAAATGTTCCAGATACTTCGCTGGTCGTTAAATGAAATGTTCCAAATCATAAATTGCAACTAAAGGTCGCATCAAAATCTATATTGAGTAAATATTTCACATAGAAGTCATGAAAACTTTGCCAATTTGCTAAAAATATTTGTTGATTCCAAATAAATCTTACTGCACAAAAGAATTACCTCAGGTTACCTCTAGTATTTTTTTCCAAAAGGTGAAACTCTTTGCGAAAAAGAGGTAAAATTCAAATCTTTTTTGTTAATCAACCAAAAGGATGAAAGAAATATCCTCGGTATGATTAGCGAAAGAAATATTCAATGACGTTGAAAAGCCAGAAGCGAATTGATATTGATCATAGTTATGACGTATGTTTTAAAATGACTTTCTGGCAATTAGACAGTGGAAATATCCTGAGCTATAAAAGAATTCACCTAATCCATATCTTCTCATTTTTAAAGTTGTAATCAAATATCTGCAAAAGGGATCTCTCAATTGTCGTCAAGATGAAGGCAAATTAAGCGAGTAGACCCCCATGGCCAAAGAAGATTTGGATCATCTACCAAGATGAAGGAGTTTGTGAAGGATCCTTCCAGGGAAACTTCAGATCACCGTCGAGATAAAGGCGAGTGTGATGGACCTACCGACAAACCCTAAATGATATTTGATTTCTGCTATCATCTAAAGACCTTTGAGCCAATACCATCGTATATAATCCCTGAGAAAAAGAAGGATCAGAGCATCTCTGAGATGAAGGAGTTTGTGACGTACCCTTCCCTGAAAAAGATAGAAAAGTCAGGACATATCCAAATGAAGGATGATGTAAAAACCCCGAAAAAGCCCAATGACTCAAAAGAGTGCAAGAAGATCATCATGAGAAAACACTCAGATATCAAACTGCCTAAATTGCCAGAAGTCGTCTTTTCTCATGCGAAATTCTTTTATCAATATCTTTTCACTACTTGCTTTTATGAAATTGAGAATATTTTCTTCTCTTCTCATATCAGGGAAATGGATAGCTTCCTTGAAGAAAGTCATCAGCGCTAAAATTTTGAATTTGACTCTTAAAACCAAAGAGTTAACCTCGTTGGAGGAAATACTCTAGGTAAAAGAGGGAATATCTTTCGCACATACGTGCACATTTTTAAGCGTTGAAGTCAACTATAAATTTATCCCATTGGCAAAATTTTCTAGATATTCTAAGAATGAAATAAATATTCGATATCCATTTTTGATACCACCTAGAGTTGTTTACATTCTCCGTCTTTCGCTTTGTCGAAAGACTCGCCTTCTCCTTGATAAAAGGATTGCCTTCTCCGTCTTTCGCTTTGTCGAGAGACTTGCCTTCTCCTTGATAAAAGGATTGCCTTCTCCGTCTTTCGCTTTGTCGAGAGACTCGCCTTCTCCTTGATAAAAGGATTGCCTTCTCCGTCTTTCGCTTTGTCGAAAGACTCGCCTTCTCCTTGATAAAAGGATTGCCTTCCCCGTCTTTTGCGTTGTCAAAAGATTTGCCTTTCTCCTTGATTAAAGAATTGCCTTCTCCGTCTTTTTTGCATTGTCAAAAGATTTGCCTTCTCCTTGTTAAAAGGATTGCCTTCTTCATATTTCACATTTTACATTCTCCTTGTTAAAAGGATTGCCTTCTTCATATTTCACATTTTACATTCTCCTTGTTAAAAGGATTGCCTTCTTCATATTTCACATCTTACATTCTCCTTGTTAAAAGGATTGCCTTCTTCATATTTCACACCTTACATTCTCCTTGTTAAAAGGATTGCCTTCTTCATATTTCACATTTTACATTCTCCTTGTTAAAAAGGATTGCCTTCTTCATATTTCACATTTCGCCTTTTCTTACTATTGCTATCTTCATATCTTCATATTTTACCTTCTCCTTGCTAAAAGGATTACCATCTTCATATTTTGCATTTACCTTCTTCTGTCCAAAGGATTTGCCCTCTTCTATCTTTTGCCTTGTCAATAGATTCATCTCCTCGATAAAAGGTTCGCCTTATTCATCTTTCACCTCATCAAAAGATTCGCTTCCTGTTACCTTATTCATCCTTCATTTTGTCTCACATCTCCTTACTATCTCTCACATTCCAGAAGAGTTGCCTCATTCAGTTGAAGTATCTCTCCTGTCCCATCACGGTTTCAAGAAATCCGTATGGTTGTTCTCATTCAGGTTAAGGGTCAAAACCTGTACTTCCTGCGAGAGGTCATTAAATTCAAAAGTCGATTTCAGTCTCAGCAATGAGACACCCAAGTTCATCCCTTTTTCAAAGCTTTAGGGAACCCCATTTTTTTCTTCCTCCTTTCGCAAACCCCTTTCGGATTTGTTTATCCAAACTCCGAAGGTCCCATCATGGTCTCTTCGCTCGAGGATTCCGTATGGTCGTCCCCTTCAGGTTAAGGGTTAAGCCTGAACCTCGCCCCTTGAGGTATCTTCCTTTTCAGGTTTTGGTTAAACCTGAGTCTCATTCCAACGAGTTTCCCTTGTTTCGACGAGGTGTCTTCCTCCAGTCCCATCATGGTTCTTCCCATCGAGGAATTCATGCTTTGTATATCCATTTGGAATAAAATCCTACTTGAGCTTCATCTTATGAGACATTTGCCAAAAAAGTCCCATCAAGGTCATCATATATTCCTTTCCCCATTCAGGTTATTTTGATATATCTTTGTCCCATCCAGGTTAAGGGCTAAACCTGAGTCATGTCAGATCTTGTCTCGCCCACGAGACTTGATCTAAATTCTTAACTTTCATCATTTCGGGATCTTCGCCCAAAGTCCCACCACAATTTCCTCATCTCTATCATTCAATCATATCATTTTCGAGGATTTCGTCCTCCCAAAGTCATTCAAGGATAAAGTTTTAAATCTGGAAAACCATGTCTTTTAAATCAAATTCTTCCACACCCTGTTCAGATCTGCTGACTGGGGCATTTTTTTTTAAAATTTGGAGTGTTTTCTTTGCCACTAAGCTCGGCTTTCAACCGGCTTAGTAGCAAAGAGGGGCATCTGTAAACACCCCAAATTTTTCAAAATATTTTTTAAATATTCCCTTTTCGCCCCTAAATTCATTTTTTTAGCAAATTAGTCATTTTAAATCTAAATTCCAGTTCATTTCTCAAGCTTTGCTGAAATTAAATTCATTTTATATGTTTAAATTGATGTCGGATCTGGATCCATTGTCCAGATCCAAAATTGAGTCTCATTGTCCAATTTTTATGAAAATACCAAAAATAGTCTTTAAATAGCTCGGACAGTCCATTCGACATTCGTTTGGATCCATCACATGTATTTCTCAATTCGAGCTTCAAAAACTCAAACATTTTTCTCAAAACTCGGGTCTGAACTCATTTTCTGAAGAAATTTCCTCAAAATAGCCTTGAAAACCTTCTTTTTGTAAATATTTCTCAAAAATACAAAAAAAAAATTAATTAGTTTAAATCTTTGTATTGTCGTACATTTTAGGATTTTGTATTTCCCAAAATACAAAAAAAAAAAAAAAATAAAAATACTCGGAAAAGAACCAAAAAAAAAAATAAAAAATAAATGAAGAAAATTGCAAAATAGTTTTTAGAAACCTGTTTTAGAGAAAACTTTTTAAAAGAGGCCCTTCTTTGGAAAAAGCATTATTTTCATTTTAAAATCGAGTTAGGGTTTTTGAAAACCCTAACTCTCGCCATCTTCCTTCCTCAGCCGCCTCTCTCTCTCCTCCATGGCCCGACCTTCCTTCTCCCAAAACCCTTTGATCCCTCATCCCTGCGGGGGAACCACTGATCTTCAACTTCCCCATCGTCTCTCTCAGTCGTTGTCCATCTCTAACAGAATCCTCCATCTCCTCCTTCGTAATCCCCCCATCTTCAACCACATCCTCCTTTCCATCTTTAAAAAGGGACAAAGACCTTCTTCCTCCGGATCGTCTTCACCCCTCCCTTTTCTTGTACATTCCTCTTCTTCTACCGCTACTTTACCCCCTTACCCTCTTCTTCACGCAGCATTCGTTTTCACCCTGCCATCGTCTCCTCTTCTAGCAGCAGATCCATTTTCCTCACCCCACCACGGTAACCTTCTCGATCTTCTTCTTTATTTCTCCTTTCCCCTTTCTCTGGGTTCCCTTTTTCTTTATCGATCAAGCCAACCTCAAGGTACA
>NW_028323543.1:0-41661 GCF_984573655.1 Nuphar pumila | reverse complement strand
GGCGTGATGTCAAAAGACACGAGGGGTCGCACCTCATCGAAGACTCCAACATGGGTGGTCTGCGGAGGTGCTTCATACAGCAATTCGCAAGCGTGCATGCTCTTCTGCTCCCACACATGCCGAATCGCCATCTCAACAGGGCTGAAGAAAGATCTCACACACGTCACTGCACACATGCTAGCAGTGAGCGTCGCTGAGTTGCGCTAGCCCCTGTCTTTTCCTCGTCCATTTGCCCCAAAATCGTGCATGAGGTTTTGGGACGACAATGGGGGTCGAAGCCCATTCTGGTGAAGCAGTGGCGTGGGATGAAATTTATATGCCAGCCCAAAGACGGCAGCATTGGCAAATCTTAATCGGCAAAATATAATTTGGGATGGAGTGTCTCATTCTTTTCATAATTGGATAAGGAGGTAGCAAGAGATGAGCTCGCGCCTAAATGGAGGCAGTCAACGTGGGATGCTTTTGCTGCTTTTGTTGACGCTAACCACTGCATGACATGCATGTTCGAAGGGGAACCAGGCACCTTGGCGTTAAGGTGCCCTTCAACTCTGCATATCAATCAGTGGATGACGAGCTGTTGCTGCCACCAGGACCGAAACGTGGTCTCATGGACGCCACTGCGCGCATGCTCTCAGCAGATGCCTCGCCGTGTTTATCATGCAAGGGGACATGGAGTGATTCCCGATTGATCTTCGCATTTGATTTACGCATTTCCAAGTGCACTTCCTTGCAAAGAGCCCCTTCGGCAGAACTGGTCCACTGGTGTAATCAACATTGATTGCGGATGTCTAGTGTAGAATTGAAACAGCAAAAGGAGATGATGTACGAGGGGCTGAGGCGCAGCGAGAAGAACCGGCCTGGCCCATAATAGATAAACCAATCAATCAGTCGATTACCATGCCATGCCTCCCCCGCCATTGACGAGGGGGACGTACCCAACACATGATGATGATGATGTATCTTTTACAACACTACCGCATCCACGTGGACATTGGCAACACATGCTGGCATGAACCCTTTGCATGGTGCATGCTGCCAGTCAGCGTGGCCCACCGCCGTGGGATAGCTTGCTGTTTATAGTTGAGCCCATGTGAGAGCCGTGGCACAAACAAGAGCGCCCTGCAAAGGCTTCGCTATTCTCAGTCCATTGCTGGATGTTCTGTTCCTCAGCAACTAAGTTGTGGGGCGGGTCCGGGTATCCGGCCGGGTGCGAGGCCTGCGGGTTACCCGCTGCGGGTGTATTTTCGGCTCGCGGGTAACCCGCCAGTTTCAGGAAGTATTGACCGCGAGCCAGCCTGTACGGCTCGACGCGAGCGAGCTACTGGGGGCGTTGCCCAGAGGTGCCCCCAATAGCATGCAACTCAATGAATACAGTACAACCGTTGCTTGTTACTCGGCGTTTGATTTGGTTTAGCTGTTGGAGCGGCATGACGGAAATCGCGATAGGGTTGATGATTCATACAACACTGCGTGCAATAACAGGGCAAACGATGACAATTTAGAGGTATTACACTAGACATCCCACACATGCTCTACAGACTCCTCCTCATCATCAGATTCAACATCCTCTGCGTCGTCAGCGTCAGAAGTGCACAGCTTGTTGATCCACTCAGCCTCAGATGCCTCTAGCATCGCAACTGTCTTCTCACCGATGCGAGCAGCAATGCGCGAGTTGGCATAGCAGAAAAGCATTTTCTCCAGCTTCTCAGTACCGAGCAGGGTGCGCTTGTTGCCCATGATATGCTTTAACGCCTTTGCATATGTTGTTCAGCCAATGTCGGGTCGTCCAACACATTTCAAATTACGATTTGAATATTTCGCGCCATATGCCAGACGCTCGAGCGGAAAGGGCAGTTTGCGGGTGCACCCGCGCGGGTGCGAAGCTCGCGGGTTACCCGCGACGGGTATATTTTGGCTCGCGGATACCCGGCCAACAACATAGCTCAGCAAGGACCGTACCAGTGGTGTCCAACAGTAGTTGGGTAAGATCAACAAGTGCCCCCACGGACTCCCACAAAATGGCACGCTTGAGGATAGTGAGCGTGGAGTCCTTAGCCAGGTACGGGACGCCCGCGATGCGCAGCTGAGTCAACCCCCCAAACCTCAGCGGCAGCGCCCCCGCCATGTTGCTCAACGCTGACATCGTGAAAGATCGAGCGCCTCGTAGGTCTCTCCTCAGTTGCGCTTCCTCCGCTTCAGGGTTTGCTGGGCCGCGCGCATAAAGTATGATCATCTGCAGAACAAAGGGCCGTCACTCGCATCTGACCCTGCTGTATGTAAACATACGGCGTTTCATTGGATCTCTCAACGTATCTAGTAACACACGAAGCGAGGAAAGCGACAATAGTCATTTGTAAGCGATAAAGAGCGCTGCGAGTTTGTTCTGTTCCCTTGGTGCAGCTTGCTGCGCCTGGGCATGAGGCTGCAGCAAGTGATTTGCCAGGCAGAGCGTCTTCTTGGTTCACACGCCTGTCTCCAAAGTATGTGAATTTTCGGGACAAAATGGGACTCGATCCCAAGTGTGTCTAAACAAATAAATCGATTACCATGCCATGCCTCCCCCGCCGTTGACGAGGGGAACGTACCCAAGGGGCTTCGGCCTCATGCCCAGGGGTAACCTGGGGGACAGGCGGCAAGTGTTGCTCAAGCGAGTCCCAAAAACAAGCACTAAGTCTGGGGAAACTCCGGTCGCATCCCTGTGGGCGGGATCATGAACACCTCTCGGCACTTGCGTCGCATTGTGGAGCTTGGAGTGATTCCCGATGGGATCTGCTTTTCTGTGTTCCTCAGAGGTGTCAGCTGTGGGCTGTGTGCCATCGAAGTGGAAGCATCGACAGTTGCGAAGGTGCACAGAGAGGGCAAGGAGCGTACTCTTGCTTTCTCGACGAACGACGAGATGCGAACGAAGGAGCAGAAGATGAAGGCCACGGCGCCGACATAGATGGGGAACAAGAGCAGTGTTATCGCAAGGACTCCGCAACTCTTAAGCAGACCGAGCAACGAGAAACTCTCGCCAGGCGTCCATAGACCCATCCTCTCCGCATGGCTCTGCACTTTCCTCAGTAGAGACCCCCGTCCACGGTCCCCCAGTGCACCTGTACAGTGGCGCGATTACGTGAAGTTCAGGTGTTGTTAGCAAAACACATTGCCAGGTACGTCCTCTATTCAGCGTTTTGTCAGACCCTGTCCTTTTTCGGGTCATGATGCCTGAAAATGTATGACTTTCGGGGGGGAAATTGGGGTCCCTAAAAACCCAAAACCCTATTCTGGTAAATCACTGCCGGCCGCAATCTTGTGGATACAGCTGTGCCGCGCACAAGGGTTTATCGATCTGCGACGGTACCGCATAAACGTCGGCTTCAAATCAAACTCGTGAGATGATGATGACGGCGTATCATTCTTCAACACTACCGCATCCACATGGACATTAGAACTCCAAGAACCACTTGGGAGTCAGTGCTACCATCACCCGAGGCAAGGGTTCTTGGAGTTGCCAATGTCCATGTGGATGCGATAGTGTTTTTAAATGATACAGCAGCACCACACATACAACATTTGGGCGTACCACATTCGTTCATGTGCGTTGTAGTGGCACATTACCTTTGCTGGACACGTTGCGCTCGCTCAGAATCGTGTGCCACAGGCCAGTAGTACTGGTGCCATCAACCCGATCTGACATCGACACCTTCTCCCGATGCCGTGCTGGCCTGTCCATGCTGACTCGCTCCTCGAAGTAGGCACTCCTCTTGGTGACCGGGGGAAGTGGCCTGTTTGCGTCGTCCGTGGCTTCGTCTCTGCATCGCAAGCCGGCGAGTCATAAATGCCAACACTGTCTCTCCATTGTTGGTCTTTGCAATTCGTTGCTCTTGCGTCCGCACTTTTCAATTCTTCGAGATCCACCCCCCCTCCCATTTTGGTTGCGTTGGTGTGGCGAGAAAATCCTGTCAACCTGCTACCTGACTCATACTCCTGTGAATGTTCAACCACCCTCGAGCACAGTCTATCCACCACCTGGAGGGTGGGTGACTAAGTAATCAACCAATCAATCAATCCAACAATCCATCGATTGGGAGTGGATCAGGGTTGGATTGGGAGTGGGTCTCTGATGGCATGCGCTGCGCAGGTCGGGGTGTGTCCAAGGGGCTTCAGCCTCATGCCGCTTGTGCCGATGAGGCGGTGCATTAAATGTCCAGAAATGCTGGGGGTGAGAAGCAGGATATCTACTATCTGATGTCTGGGCCAGATATATAAAAGATTCCTGATTTATCACACCTACAGTTGCAGGGTTTCCGGGCTTTGTTCAATGATCAATACTAGGGGTGTTTGAACAGTTAGCGGCAATACGGCACATCCTATTACTTTCGCCACGACACCGTACCCTTGTGGAAGTACAATCTCCACGGAGCGGAGAGGAGAGCCGACTCGGGTGTTTGCAACCTCGGGCGATCCGCAATCAGCCACAGTCACCGTGACGGGCCGGTCAGGCAGTGTGGAGCCTGTATGAGGCTCTGCAGTGGAGACGTCCTTTGGGGCATCGGCATTCTGGGCGCTCCTTGACCTGGAAACCAGAAATGATCACTACCTTGATAGTTGTGTCGAGTTCACACTTTCAAGGGGGTAGGACACCGTAGACCTTTGTAGTGATGGGCTCTGCGCCTTCTGCTGCCATCTCACTGAGCACATGGGTGACGCATACATGATGACGATGATGTATCCTTTACAACACTACCGCATCCACATGGACATTGGCAACTCCAAGATCTCCTTGGTAATCTGGGAAGCTTGTTATTATGGTAAACAAACAAGCACACCCCTATCAATCATCGCGCATAGTGCTGGCAGATCAAATGCTACCCAGCCATGCGATTGTGGCAACGATTCACAGCTCTGAGGAGGCTCGCACCGTTTCATGCCTGCTGGCACAAGTTGCGGCGGAGCGCACTCAAAGGCTGGTGAGGAGGCTGAAACGTCGCCGAGAAATCGCAACGTCTGCTGATGGGTTGAATGCGGCTCGTGGTCGGGCTCCTGATGAGCCGATTTCGCATCCGATACAGATTTCTTCAAAGCCGAACGGACCTGCCGCATGCCCCCACCCCCCTCCGCAAAGGTCATGGCCACCGCAGCGACTACAGCCCTCTGCGCCCCTGCCATTGTTCTTGGCTGCCCAGTTGCCGGGGTTGCGGCTGTAGATAGGCTTTCTAGATCAAAGGACGTCCTCCGAGGCTTCCTGGAGGGCGATGGCTGCTGCATCTGCGGGCTGCCGGCGTCCGTCTCGCAGACACTCTCATCATGTAGAGGCACGGCGAGAGCGACTTCACTCGCCGCATCGTTCTCTGGCCACGTTGCTGTCTGAGGGGGTCCATCATGTCTCGTGCCCGAGCTGTCGTCCCCTCCAAGAAGCCCCTGACTCCGCGCTTGCTGCAAGGCTGACTCAGGTGACTCAACGCTCAAGGGCGGCAAGGCCCAGTTAGGAATTGGCGCAGCAACACTCTCAGCATCCGCTGGCAACGGATTGACGATGAGGACAGCCACGCCGGCGGCAAACGCGGGTGAGAGAGATGATGGGCTGGTAACGAGGGGGGGGTGTTCAATTGGATGACGGCATTCAACGCTTCCCTCGACGCGCAAAGCGGCAGGTCGGATGACAGGCTTTGGGGCACCCTGGAAGTCGATAGGCCCTTCAAGCTCACTGAACTTGAAGTTGAGCGGCAACGGGCGCGAACTATCTGCGAATGGGTTGACTGAGAGGAGCGCGGGCGGGAACGGGGGCCCCACCTTGGTGTTGGGTGCTGAGGCGGGCTGAGACGCTTCAAGGCAGATCTCTGCTTTCCCAAGGCTTCCGGCGGAATGGGAGATGCCCTTGCCTTGATTGCTTTCCGCTTGTCGGGGTGAGACTTGGAAGGGCGGAGGCTTTGCAGGCTGAGCATTGCTCGGAGTGGCCTGCGACGCCGCGACAGCGCCGGGCGGAATTGATGCCCCCGGTTTTGAGGCGTGCGTTGCAGCTGACTCACGTGGGAGTGCTGCGGGAGAAGCACACACTGGAGGGTGGGGGGGTGGAGGAGCGGAAGCGCTCTCAGCTGCGGTGGCAGGATGACCGGTCTTAGCCTCAGGCGCCAGAGGGGGGGAAGTTGACGAGTGGATGCCGCCGAATGTTGGAGCTACGGACGCTGCTGGGGCGTTGGGGGTGGGGGGGGGGCTGCATGGCAGGCAGGCGCATCAGTAGCTATGAGATGAAAGTTGGTTGTATGTATCATTTGTGGATCTATCTGGACACATACCAAGTAAGACTGTAACAACCGACATATCGACAGATAGATACATGAGTCCACAGTCCAACAGTCAGGACCAACGCACCAAATTGTATCGAAGCGGTTCCCACGCTCGACGCTGGAGTATCCTTTGCAGCCGCATGCCGGGTTAGTTTCGCTTCGGCAGAGATGATGGGGCTGGTCGGGTCCAATCCGCCAAACTTTATTCCGGCGCTCAAGGGTGGGATACTTCCTGCAGCTGCACTTGAGGAAGCGGAATATGCCGGTGCAGCACTGGCTTCGGCCTGTAGCAAACATGGTGGCTGGGGCTTGACGGAGACGAAGGCGCTGCTTTGAGGTGGAAGACCAAACACGAAAGTCTGTGAGACGATCGGCTGAGATTGAAAGCCAAACTGCGGGGCTGGCGGAAGTTCGTTCTGCTTTTGATGGAGCGGTGAGGGTGCGGGGCCCGCAGGGCTGTCAGGGTCGGCTATGCCAAATTGTAGAACTCCCAGGCCTTGCTGAAATCTTGCAAAGCCTGGGGAGCTGGGGGTATCCGGAGGGGACTTTGACAACCCTGCCTGCACGGGGCTGTCAGGGTTGGCTACCCCAACTCGTAAGGCGCCCAGGCCTTGCTGAAAGTTTGCAAAACCTGGGGAATGGGGTGATGCCGCTGCGGGCTTTGACGGTGCTGCATTGGAGGGGATTTCAGGGTCCTCTACGCCGAATTGTAACGCGCCAAGGCCCTGTTGAAAACGTGCAAAGCCTGGAGACGTGGAGGATGCGGAAGGGGGTACACTATCGACGGCCGTAGGGTTGCTGGACAACAGCTGGCGGGTTGAAATGTTAGTACCTTGCTGCTGTGAACTTGCCTGAACGTCTTTGTGGTCAGGTATGGTGATCTTCAACGCGGGAGGCTTTGCTGGGCTGTGGCGTCGTGGGCCTTCGTGTCCCTTCGGCTCCTCGTGCTCTGTTTTGGGGCCATGTGGCATCGTGCCCCGTGCTCCGGGCAAGTGCTTTATGTTCGACCACAGCCCGTGCCATTACAACAGCAGCATGAGATCGCTGATGAACGCAGCGTCGTACTTTGTCAGCAGAGCAGAGATCCCCGAAAGTCGTGCCTTCTGTTCACCTGCCAAAACACAACAAAATGAATCGGGAACCACGCGTTGCACGACCCGGATGTGCGTCAGAACATGTTGTGACGGCGGTGACAGCGACGTACATCCACCGGGTACGCAGCGAAAATGTGGATTTGCCTTGCGGGCAGGTTGTGTGCGCGAATGTGCTGCATTCGCACCACCTGTTCAAATTCTGGCTGAGTGCTCCAGGTGATCGCGAAGCAACAGACCAGGCGTCTAGGCGCGAGCCCGTCACGGCGGCAGCGATATGTGTCCGGTGTTATACATGTGTTTAGTCTCTCTTCTCAAGGGTGTGCTTGCTGATACGTGCCCGACACGCCGAAGGCTGTATGATACAATTGTGTGTCAGGGTGTGAATGCACCAACGCAAATCCATTCAACTGCGATGCATACGACTTGTGAATGATGGAGCGCTTGAAAGTTAAAGAGCTTTATGTAACACTACATGTCTGACGAATGGGATTTCTCAGAATAGACGAGCTGTGAATTCCTAGGGGTGTTGCCAGATGGTTGCACATTCATGATTGCCAGGATGCTTGTCTGCACATGAAGATGGCACGCCATAAAAACGACGTGCATATTAGTGGTGCATAAAAGGTTGGGACGGCACACTTTTCGCATGTTTTTCGTTGATGAGCTTCGTTGCAGTGGACCCTTTGTGGAGGCTTGCATCTTGCGCGCAGCAATGATGGCAGCGCATATGACATACAGGAATGGAAGCATATCGAAAGAAATTGAGGAAACCGCAAGAATGCATACTCTCAAAGGATGGGTCGCAACCGGTAATACGGCTTCAGACGCAACTTTTCGATCCCGCCAAGCATTAGTTACACGACCCCCACGACAAGCAACGGGCCAATGCATTCGCAGTAAGCTCTTTCAACGCACGAGTGCTGCTGCTCGACCTTTTTATCACTTGCACGAAGGGGACACCGACTGTTAGCACTCAAGTTATCCCTTGGAACAGCCAGCTATCTGACACTATCTGCATACGAAGCCTTTTAGTTATGGTGGCGATCCTCCTGTCTCTTCAAGAGACCCTTGGGTACCATTGCAAAGTCCTTGAAGTAATCATAAAGAATGACAAGATGACCAAGGCATTTACTTAGATGGAAGCACGCACCGTGCGTACCAGCACAACATGTATACATGTAGTGTTAGCGCTCAAGGCAAACTTGCCAGCCCGAGACATACTTTTGCAATGATCACCTATGTTTGAATGCGCAGGATGCCAGGCCCCTCTGTTCAAGCAAGCTCGTGCCACGGACACTTGGACTCCACGACAAAAATGGACCGGAAACGAGAAAACAAACACCCGCACCCCCCGACTGGTCAGTGGTTCACCAGCCCAAAGCCGGGATTTTGTTTTTCGAGTTCTTCCCTGATATATTTATGAAGAGAACCCTGATTTCCCCGTCCAATAAATAAACGTCGCGGTGGAATCCCAAAGTTTCGACGCCTGCAGCGGGCTGGCTGTCGCTTCACAAGGTTTCCTTTATCTGCGCGGAACAAACAACATGGCACGTGGCGCACAACTTTGTGAAAAACCATAAGCACATGGCAACCTCACATTAGATCAGACGCGCACGAATTTTGCATTCTCTGCGTGCTCTTTGCATGGCGACTTGTGTGCTAACTGTCAAACACCCAAACTATCTTCGCCGAAGGACCGTCGTTCGGCGAAAAATGCGTGGGGTGCCTCAACAGACCGACGGCAATGCCGCTTGACGGAGTTTTCCAGCGTTTTCAGTCTTGACACTTTGAAAGCATGACGTGATGAAAGCTAGGGTTTAGACGTCACCAAGACAGGTGCACGTATTTGTTGTTTGTTCGTGTTTCACGGCATGCTGTTGCTTTCATGTCGCTTGTGCCTGCTCCAGACCTGCTCCAGCCAAATAGCAGAACAGAGAAGCCAAACGCTTCTTAGCAGGGGAGCTACATGATTCACCTCAGTTCGCAGAAGAGGCCATCTCAATATCACAATCAAATCAGACCTGTCTGTTGACCTCTTCAAGAGATGGCGTTGATAGTTGGCTATGGGATGTCGGGTCATCAGTATGCGTACTTCGTGACCATCACGAAAGGAAACAGCAATGAGGTCAGGATGCAACTTGACATCGTTGCTCCGGAATGCTTGATGGTCTGATGCCTGGACGCTGTGAACAGGGTAACTGGCTGTGTTCGCCATAAACTTGGCACATGCGCGGAGTCTGAGCCAGCCGTCGTCGTCGTCGTCATTGTCGTCGATTAAATACGCTACGCTCCAAAGGTTCGATTCTACCCAAGTGCCCATAGCCTAGACGTGCAGCTCGAGCACAGGAGCTCATACACTTGTCGGACATCAGAAGGCCTTTCAAACTGTTCACTTCAATTTGACCCCAATCGAACGAACCACATCGACACAAATGGATTTCGATTATTATTGAAAGTGGGTTCGTCCACCAAGCAGGCCAAAAGCAAGGCATCCGCCGGACTGAGGTGGCATCAGAATGTGGATATTGGCCAGCGCTCATTCAAGTAGGAGGTGCACGCCATCTGCAATAATTAATTCGTGCGTTACGTGATGAAGTTTCTGGGACAAGGTTGACAACATTTCAAGATAAAAACGCCACAGAGTAGGTTCATTCAAGCTCTGAACCCTGGGTACATGTATTTCAAGAGGCCTGGTGTGCACAAGCTATGGACAATACATGTTCACAAGCCTGCGAATGGCATGCTCAGGCCTGTCGATTCTCATAGCCGTTTTTGTCTTCGAGGACCTCACGCGATTTCCGATGCTACTGGCCGCGTAGGATGGCGCATCATTGTCGAGTTGACGAATTTCCACAGGTAGTCATATTTCTGCATCAAATAAATACCTGCTTCTGCTGCCCTATAATAGCACAACATCACGCTATCACCAATTCTCACGTGTGCATCAACCTTCCGCTTAAGACTTGGATATCGATTCTTTCTCTTCAAACACCTGTTTGCAACGCAACCCCCCTGCCTGCTACCGTCTGAAGACATACGGAGCATGTGCATTCACTCTTGTGCCTGATGGACACCTCGCAGTCGAGGCTCGTTGTGCGCATCAGTGGCGATGCTGTGGAGGTATGTGAATGCCTGAGATACTGCGGTTTGGTGGTCCGCAGCGCTTCTTTGATGCAGAACGTGCGTGCTGTGGTTTGTCCTTTTGACTGGGTTGCGATGAGCATGCCACCAGGCGTTTCCTTCTTCACCAGCGTGCAACCTGCATGGCTTATCTCTGTAAAAATGCAATCTGAAGGGCATCGTATGCTCGCTTGTCGACAGGTTGGAGCTTTTAGGCTGTCCCTGTCGCTTCCATGTGGCGATCTGAATCCCAAGGCCCTCCGCTTCTGCATCAACGGTGCACAGGTGCTTAAATGCACTGTACTGTTGTGTCATTAAGTTGTAAATGTCCATTTACTTCTTCCGACGGCTGAGCTTGTTGTTTCATCTCATGATACGAAGTCCGCAACTGGCCGTGAGCTCACGAATGCCATGTCTGTAGAGGTGCCACACGTGCAATACACTTAACACGTTGTGTTCATACATGTTTTGCAGGACAATTACATAGCTCAGCTTTTTTCTCGGTTCGGCATCCTCGAGGACGTCAATATCGATCGAGATAAAGGAGGTGGGCACCCATATGTTTTGACGGCGGTCTGCGCTGAGCTGCACGTTAATTTGCCTCGCGCTTGCCTCGTTCTGTGCGTATGTATTCCATGAATTCTGTATGTATCATAGTTGTGCGGGTATGCCACGTCCTTACCTTCCGAGCGACAAATATGTTGGGATAATTGCGACGTCACAGTGTGCTTGACACAAAAATGGTTGCGCGACTGACAAGGCCCATTGCAGTCGCATGCCGTTTCGATATTTTGGGGACTGCTGTAATTTCTGACAAAGCATTGCGTAGTGCGTGTGCGTCAAAAACCCTGACCTTCGCAGCTCGCAAGGGTTGCACGAAGGCTGGTGTTGCTCGTGGCCACTTCGCTTTAACTACCACCGCCTTTGTGTTGCCACCCCGGCACGCTCCCGCGCGCAATGTGTGGGAAGAAGTTTGATAGCATGTGACATCCCTATATAAAATCATTGTATCCTGTTAGTCGCGACGGCGGCTGTTTGTGCCAACATGCAATTGTACAATGGAACGCTCCTAGAAGCGCGTGGAACGCGTGCAGCGCGTAATCCCTTTCTGTCAAAGTTGACAGAATCTTATCGTTCTGTCATTCCGGCGCCCGCCATGCATATAGCGACACGATCATGTCCAGTCCTTATGATAGTATATTCTATTGCTGCCTGAGATGATAGGCAACTCTAGACACCTCTCCTGATCGTTGATGCCATCGCTGTTGTCGAACCTAGCTTCAACAAGCGTACCTGCTGGTTGCAGTGGCATACGTGAAGTATCAGAAAGCTGCCAGTGCAGCTGTGGCGATCGAACAGTTGGACAATGCGACCTTGGGAGAAGACGGGCCTCATCTCAGGGTGGCTCTTGACTCGCAGCATCGACCAGCTGCACTGAAGTGGTGAGGTTCCGTCCACTTCCATGTCATTTCAGGATATTGGTTGTGTTTGGTTGCAATTGCCAAAGTGTAACGATCGCTTCCAAGCTTGCGCGTTCCAGCTTCCAGCAAGACATCGGTACGGTTGCAACTTCAGATACGCAATGGCCGTCATTCAGCATTGCCGTTAACCTGCAGTCCCACAGCCTGGTACAGGTGTGGCATTTATTTCGTACGCTGCTTGAAGGTCGTGGCAACGTTCAGGATTTGAGCATTATTAAATCATCTCCTGTCATTGGGCCGGCACCCCGTACTGGCCTACGAGGCAGTGTACGTGCCAGCTAAGCGAGGACGATACTTTTTTCACATCCTTCATACCTGTTTAGCTGTTGGGTGCACGCGGCAGTTATATTCCTGTTCTGGGGTTGTTTGTGGTTTGTGCGCAACACCTGGCCTGCTGTCGTTGCAGGGCGTCTCGCGCAAGCGAGCACACGTTATACAACTCCGCCATATCTGACAACTCTCCTCCTCGATCAAGACTCTTCTTAGTGGTGCCCAAGGATTCGGACGTCAGCGTTTTGCAGGTGTGTGCTCCGGCCGTTCGTTTTGAGTGAACTGATTGCGGGAGGGTGAAGTCGAGGGTGGAAAAGAGATCGGGGATCTGTTTGCAAGCTTATCAACCGTTTGTTGATGGTATGGTCAAGAGCAGTTCTGCTGGGCAGTTTGTGACAACTGGTGTGTCGAGATATGTGTCACGTGACGTGCCGGAAACAACTCGGGCTGTAGTGCGTCTTCGCGAGGGGGTAAGCTTGCCACAAGCTCGAAGCTAAATATCCTGCTCGGCACGTACGTGTACTCTTGTATGTTGTGTCCCAGTTTGGTAGCACACATGCCAGCACGCTTTTAGAACCCTGGAACAGCAACTGCACCATGCACACCACTGCCAACCCACTCCCATCAAGTGGTGAGACGCCACCAGCTGTGCTGTAAACATGTTACTGTAAGTGGATCAGTTAATTCTTTAAAACTCCTCTTCGGATTGTTGTGGAAGCTGCTTCTCTACCCACGGCTTGCATTTGCCTTGTGCATGGAACCGAGCCTAAGGCAAGCATGGGAGTCCGTTTTTCACGTTATCCTGATGCAAGTGCAGAGGGAACATGGGGAGATCTGTGTTGGTGAATCACACGATCAGTAGTGTCGAGAAAGTTGGATCAACTTGGACTCAAGTCACTGCGAAATCCAATTGGAGTTTGCATAACTCTGAACCATCATGCAGTTAAGAAGTGGAGTAATCAACTACAATGCTCACTTACATTCCACTATCCAGCTCGGGTGCTGCAGTGTAGTGACCACGGTTGAGGAGATACTTTGGGCTGTAGGTCTGCGGGGGTGTCGTTGAATAGCTCATATGTCCACACCCATTTATTGACCACTCTTGCATTTTGCAACAAACCCTGCCCACACTGATGCGAGGCCGTTGAGCAGAGGTGAATGCACTTCCATAATGAGTATCTGCTGAGTAGGATGGTGTGGCTGCGGTAAAGTTTGGCACTTGCAGATTACACAATTCAGCTGGTAATGGTACCTAGAGAGACGTGTCACAGCCGAAACATTGGTGACCAGCTGCCACCTCCAGTGTTGCGCCAGAATGCGATATGTCTCCCACTTCTGTTCCCAAAATCCAGGCAATTTCAGGCATGTCGACCTGCAAATTGCACCGCTTGATCTCCTGCAGCTGGCCAACTCGCTGAGGAACATGCAGGGTGAGCTGGAAAGGTTCCCAGGGTGCGAGTACGTCAAGACGGACCTTGTGGCGTCTAAAGGCATCTGCTACGCAAAATACGATCGTGCCTCCACTGCAGCTCAGGTGCTGCAAAGCATCCAGGAGAACAACCAGATGGTGTGCCTCCCAGGCTGCTTGTTTTCGGCAGTATTCTCCGGGGTATTTTTTGGCAGTGATGTCTGCGAGCATTTCGTGACGCTTGCCATCGACGGTGCAACATATCCAGTCTACCTCTGAGATGCCGCGACTGAATCACATCACACGGAGCACTGCCCTGATTAAGCTGGATCAGCTGCCGCTTTCTACACATATGTGTTTCAATCGCGGATTGAATGGATACTCCAGTCAGTAGTGTACCTATCTGTTTAGCTAGAGCGGTGCAAAGGAGAGCCATGGTGTGTTTCGGCGGGAGAAACGGCTATTATCCACATCCAAGACTGAGGGGCGGCAGCCAATCATTTCCGTGATGACTTGGGGTCTCTCGATGGGGAAGGGAGGTTTACAGGCTTGGAGACCTGTAGCCATTTATATGGCCATGAAATCTGTTCTTGGACTCAAACATAGCTTCTGTTGCTGCCTGCAGCGCTCTTGTGCGGCCTAGCTGTTAGCGACGTTTATCCACGCAATTCCAGGAATGGCGTGCTGAGGAGTTTGTCCAGGTGTAACCACCGCCAGACGCCTCATGTTGTTCCATCTGGATTGTTATGTTGCTTCATCGTCTTGGTCCATCCTCGATTTTCCTGAACCCCAAATCTGCTCTTTGATTGGATCTAAAGCAAACGCTGTCGTTGGCTTGATTGGTCGCACCATGCGTGTAGCTGCAAGTAACGCGAGCCACGTCTTTTTGTAGAGCATTTAGTAGCACTTGCAATCATCACAGATGTCCAGCAGAGAGGGATTCCGGAAGGACAGAAGTCACATCGATCTATTTTACCCCCAGCGCCTGCGTTGGGGCGTGAGGCCATACCCCTTGGGGCACGTCTGTGTAGGCGCAGTGCACGCCTTCAGAGATATGGCTCGGTTCATGACCGGTGATGATGCATCTTTTTACAACACTTCCGCATCCACATGGACATTGGCAACTATAAGAACCATTTGGGACCAATTGGTGCTATCGTTGCCATCACCTGGGGCTGACGTACCTGGCTCAACCTGGCCTACCATAGCCGGACCTGTTAACTATTGCGCAATCTGGGTTTGCAGGTCTCCAAGTACAAGGTCAAGTGCATGATGGCAGACCCTAAGGACAAAGGCTCGAAAGCGCTCACCAGTGACAGCTACCACGTGCGGCTGCCCGACACGCTGTACGACAACAATACAGCAATGCGCTCTGACTCATCGCTTTCGTCGTCCAGCCTGCATCGCGCTTCAGCAGGGGGGGGGCCACATCCCCCCGATGCGCGCTCCGGCTCAGGCGGTTCTTCCTGGTTTCGACTCGCGCATGAGTCACTGCAGGCGGCGCATGGAGGGTCCACCACCAACTTGCTCCGCGGGGGCGCCTCGTCGTTCAATGGGGCGCCCATGGCCCCCGGCATGTCCGGTCTCCCGCCCACCAACCCCAACAGCAGCCTTGTTGACATGCGCTCAGCCAGTGCCCCGCCCTCTTCGGCAATCGACAAGGGTTCGTCCCAGCCGGCCTTACAGTGTTGATACTGTCACTGTCTGGGGCCTCGCAGCTTGTAATGCATGCCATGTGATGGGTGAGATGTGCTGTTATGCCGTAGAACGTTCTGTTTGATCCCCAAGTAGTGCTTGGAGTCGTTGCTGTCCATATGTGGATGCGCCATTGCAAAGCGATACATCATTACATCACATAGAGACACGAAATTATGTAGCCGCAAGCCGTACTGCATCAAATGCATGCGTCAGGGACAAACCCTGTCAGCAGCTGAAGTCCGAAAAAGAGAAAGGTACAGCATCATCGCAGTCCATTTGAACGTTTTGGAAGATCCACCTCACCATTCCAAATGTCTCGGCAGTCTGACTTGCAAATTCTTTGCAGCTCTTTGCAGCCCTGCAGCATGGGATGCACGCCTGCCAGCTTTATATTCCGTCGTGTGCGCGCAGGTGCATTGCTACGTGGGCTCACCACAGCAAATCCCCCAGACGGCACCCAGAATATGAACCCGGTACACAGCATGTACGCGATGCGACGCTCACACCCCCTCGGCCCAGTCATCCATCACAACGAGCTGCACTACCCTCGACCCTCAACGTTGGAGTACGATTCTCAGCTCGCCGGCATGAACGCGATGAACGCATTGAACACACCGCCCCCCGGTGTCGGCATGGGCATGGGCCCTCCGGGCAGCCGCGGCGGCGCTGTCATGGACAGCTACAACAACAGCGCACACTCCAGCGGCACGTACGGGTCTGGATTCCAGGGCCTCCCGGGCCCCCCCTCGGTGCAGGGCATGAGTCAGGGCGACCTTCATGCTATGCAGAACATTGTGGCGATGCAGCAAGCGGTGATGGGCATGATGCCTGGTGGCGGTGGTGGCTATCAGAGCCCTGGCCAGCCCCCAGATATGTGCGACCCTGCCTCCTCCGTTGCCCCTCCCCCCCTGCCTTGCAGCAGCGGCAGTGTAAGCAACGCCAACGTTACCCCAGACTGTGTGATAAGAGGGTCTAGACGCCTGAAATTGAATGTTGTCGAGGAGAAAATGGGGGTCGAATCTCAATCTGAGTAAGCACTGCAGCACGCATTTTCCAGGAGTTTCCAGCTGCAGAACAAAGCTGGCTGGCTGCCTGGTATCGTTCTTTGATGTATACACCTAACGTTACAGAGGATTCTGGATGTCAAATTGTTGCTTGAGGAATACGAGCGATTTGAGCAAAGGCAATCCCCCTCATTGCTGTTGCATAGACAGTAGCAGATCACTGCTGCCTGGGCCGGAGAGCGGCACCAGTCTTGAAAGCACATCTTGCCAAACGACGTACTCCATGTTGTCCAGCATGAAGTACAGCATGCACTCAGCACTCGGAACAACACGGAGGAACCCTCCAAGCAGTTGTTCGAAAAGCTAATTATGGAGTGATAGTATGAGCGCGGAACTTAGCAGTGTGTCGCATCTGATGGGCAATAGATTGATAAGCATTGACAAGCTGTGCTGTGAGTCATTGATAGGCTGTGTGATTCCCGATTGATTTAGCTCATGTTATCTCACCGTCGGTACTGACGTCACGATTGCGATGGCCAGTAGGAACCCTGAGCTCTCGAGGCAGCGCCTGTACGTGGTGGTGGGCAAGAGTGCGACGGAGGAGCAGCTGACTAAGTTGTTCCGCCGCTTTGGAGGCATGGAGTACTGCAACCTGAAGAAAAATAAGAAGACGGGGCAGAGCAAGGGCTACTGCTTTGTCAACTACTCCACCCCTGAGGCGGCCCTCGCAGCCATTTCGATGCTTAATGGCCTTGAATTCCCCCAAGGAAGCGGCAAGAACCTCAAGGTGAGTTGGTTATTCGCGTTTTCAGTCACTTCCCCAAGGTTTGGATGCGTCCGGTTCAATGTTGGGTCCAATGGTGATGTGTATCTTCACAACACTACATCTTTATTGGACATCAGAGCCTGGCTTTGAGAATGCAACGCATGTATGCGAGGTTGCAGGCGGTGCTGCATTGAGCTTGGGTAGTATGGCGCTGAAGCTTTGGCTGTTTTGACTTGTTTCTGGGAGTGCTGATCCAGTGAACATGCAGGCAGCGTAGGCTTTTGTACAGCCCGGATGCACGTGACATGCCAATGTTGCAGGTTTTGAGGAGACACCCCACATGACACACCTGCTTTGGAAGCTAGTTATGAACATGCCAGGAACTGCCAGGGTGTGTGTGTGCCCACCTCCACCTTGGTGAGCTCACCTACAATCTCCCCATCCTCGGGGTCATCATCGAGGTTAGGTCTAGCGCCAGATGAGGTTGGGGTGCTCCTCAGCCCATCTAGTGTACATGTTGTTAGCTGAGCAGCTCATCTTGCGTTTAGCCCCCTTGATGCCGTCTCATATACCTAACCTCCCCACTATGTACGGCAACACTTCATGACAACACTCCCAATGCGTCATTATGTATTGCAGGTCATGTATTCCGAGGTCCTCACAAACCGTCCACCTTCCAGTCAGGTGAGTGCCCAGGCACGCATGCCGACGCCTCTCCCCCCTCCCGGAACTCCAACCCCCCCCCTTCATCCCTCTGACTCACCGATTCTATCAGACGGGGTCCTCACGACGCGCACCTCCAGCCTCATGCAGCCCCGAGACCTCATGAAGGCACTCCCAGAGGGCTCCGGCGACGGCCGGGGGCCCATGGCGAGCTCCGCCTATGGAGCGATGTTCAACTTGTTGGACGGTCAAGGTGCCCAGAACCTGCGAGACTACCACATCTCCGAAACGCCCTCACCGATGCAGACGTCCAGCTCAGGGTTTGGTATGTGTTCCGGACACAGAATAGATTTGATTGTTTTGACATGCCAGAACGAACACGGCTTCCACGATGCAGACGTTCAGCCTAGGGTTTGGTCGTGCCCTACATCGCCCCTGGCACCTCGTGGACAAGTGATCGCATACTGGTGTTGGCGCAAGAAACTTCGGACGACGCAGGAACACTGTATGTCAATGACAATGGGCAATGTCAAGCAAAGTTGTACCGCTCCGTGACGAAGTGGCAGCATTGCATGATGGCACCGGTAGCATCGATACCCATGCTGCTCTTGGTCGTAACAATGTCCATGTCAGCGCTGCATCGTCGTAAGTCTGACACATCAGCTCCATTAGCCATCAAACAAATGCAAGCTTTGCGCATGGTCTATCTCATCATCATCGTGCTCGCGGAGATCAGATATCAGACACTGCGGATTCTACCACTCGAAAATCAGCGATATTGCCGAGTTTGGCACTCGTTATCCACGCCAGTGAGGCTTACCGTCGGCATCGTAAGGCTCACTTGCGTGGGCTTGGCATGGTTCCCAGTCGAATCCGTTTCATCTCTTGTTCTTTCGTCATCAGCTGGAGTGCTTGCAGGCGGAAGCGGAGGAACAACGCCCTCGCCCCCACCCGGACCTCCACCTGGCTGCCCATCAATCGTGTATGTCCACATCACCAAACCTCTGCCACCCTACGCTCTACAGTACCATTTTGAAACGTGCGGCGCTGTCGAAACTGTCAAGCTGCACCCTCAGAACATGAGCTACGCGATGGTGAAGTTTGTCAACCCAGAGCACGCCCACAACGCCCACAAGCTGCTCAACAACACAAAGATGTGCGGCATGGACCTCACCGTGGAGCGCCACGACAGCGTGCCTGGTGAAATCCGAGGACACTTCATGTCTCTGCAGGTGAAATATCGCCGAGTGTCGATGTCCACGGGGATGCACCAGTGTTCAGTAGACCTTCTGCGATGCCACCTGTCTACTTGCTGTTGATGTATTGCTGATGCCGTCGGCGTTGTGGGGTTGAGAGTTGGAGTATTCGTGTTGCTGCGGTCGGCAATGTTGACAGCGTTCTCAGAATTCTGGGAAAGTCATGGAACGTGGTCATTGCCGCATTATTGGAGGACTGATTCCCAACCAGTTCTTGGAGCTGCCTCTGTCCATGTGGATGCGGTAATGTCGGAAAAGTACCGTACTGCCGCTACATATTCAACTGAAATCGCACAAAAATGGCCGTTTGAAAAATTTTCATCCTGAATCTCCAGAAAATTTTGGTCAGAAAATAGCGATTCTTACCATATAATTTTCGAGACTGTCATAATTAATAATCGATTAATTGTACCTACGGTTGAATGGTTTGCGGGATACGGACAAAGTTTCAATATTAGCGTGATTGAGTCGTAGCGGCGATACGGTATACATCATTGTCAGGACACCTGGGTTCCGTGTCTCAACGACAGCTGCTTGTGCTGTAGGGCAAGCCGCCAATGACCTCAGGTGCCACCCTGCCCTCAAGTAGGAGTGTTGAGATGTTCCCCGCCTCTGCATGCCTCGCCGCCCCTGCTGATGACAAACCGAAGCACGCATACTACCAGCCGGCAGACCGCCAGGGTCACTTCCGGCCCCAGGCGCCTGTCCTGGCCCCCATGTGCGAGAACTACACCCTGCAGTGATCGGGGCGAGCGTTGCAGCGATCTGCGCGCGGCCCTAAAGTGATCAAGTCAGCCCTCTGTGGACGCGTCTGTAGCGCTTCTCTCTTGCAGCTCCTCCTCCGATCTACCGCTTTGGAGTCGGGAACAACTTGTGGCGGGGCCTGCGGTATTTGGTGTTTGCTTCTCAGCTCTCTAAGTCCGGGCTGTGGACCTTGCTGGGTGGCCTCTGCTTGTCGGCTGAGCCTGGAATCGCCTGCCTGTGGCAAATCCGCAGCGTGGGATGGCCCGCGCTTGACAGCTGATGTTCAGAGCGATTATTTTCAGCTCGGATGTGAAGTTCATTTGTACCTGTAGCCGAAGTTTCGTGGGTGCACAGCGGTCGAAATGCAATTGCAAAGCGCTGCAACTGCAACTGCAGAGCGACTGGATTCGGTGCCGGGCGGGCGACGCAATGGCGATTGAGTTGCATGTGCAATACCTCTCGCTGCGTGCTGGACCCGATCCCAACTCCGCATCCTGCAGCGTGGCGGCTCTGATATCATCGGTCCTTGGGTGCAAATTGCAGTTCTGAGGCGCGAGGCCTCTCAAGAGCCGGCTGTCAAACCGTTCCACTGGAAACACCCGGTGCCGCTGCTGTTAGTGTGACAGTCTTTTAGGACCCTTGCCTGGACCTACTCATGGGAGAGTGCATGCACTTACCAGGCTCTTCCTCTGGCCCATGGACTGCTGACGTCAGCAGCCGAAGTCGGTTGCCTCGCACTTGACAAGCCCTTCAGCTTGGACCGCACTTGCTTCGTTGCACGACTTGGAACAGACAAGGGAGGGCAGCATGCTCGACTGCACCCAGTCCTCAAGGGGAGCCGTCGCTCGTCATCGGACACCTCTGTTGCGAGATGCACGAGACCTCCTTGATTGCATGAGATGAGATTGGGGAACGGGCGACCGGTTGGTGGAACCTCGGGTAATCAACAGTGCGACACGCATGCCCCACAAGCTGCCAACTGCAGCCATGTTTACATGTTCTCCGACTGCAGCATCAGAGCGTGAGCAGCCCCCCCCCTCCTTCTTTTCTCTACGTGAGTTGCTCGTGCATGATTGCACTGAGCTCAACGGAATCAAAATTCTTCTACCCACGACGTTGGCCACCCCTGTTTCACTTCCCGGGCTGTTGCAGATCCAGTATCCTAAGGCCACTTGGGTTCTCAGCCTCTCCAGACACCGTGACTGGGTACGCTGCTCCGAGCATGTGGACCTCAGCTTGCCCAGCATGGCAGCGCAGTGCAGCAGCGTGTGTGATCATAACAGAGCAGCTGAGGTGCATTTTGCCCAACGATGGATTGCCGTCTGCTTTGTCAAAACGAATCAGGACGATCTCATCCTTAACCGCGCACCGCGGTGGCTGGATGCACTCATGTGGGGCCTTTGCTAACCGTTTCCGACTGCGATTTGTGTTATGTACCTTTTGTGTGGTGGGCACATACTTCGCTCATGATAGCTTGAAGTGTGACCACAAGTACAGATCTCTACTCTCAGAGATTGTGGTGGCCCATCGCGGCCTGCCTTCACCAATCCTACAATTCTGTAGATGCCAAGTTCTAGCTCAAATGACGGCCGTAACCCTACGGCAGCTAGTGTCCCGATTGCCACATTGGCCTGTAGTCCGCAACGGTAAAATTTTAGGTAGTTACGGCCCTGAAAGCATTGTATTGTAGGTGGCCTCCCAGCCAACGCACATGTTTACGACGTCCAGTACTTCTGTCCACTACAAATTCCGTCCAGTACATATTTGGTTGTTCAGACGCCTTGCAAGTCGTAGCAACCGTGCTGATATGCGGCCGAGTACCGGCTCATCAGAAGTGCGACCCTTATGGTTGCAACTGTGCTATGCCACCAGTATTTTGCGAGCAGCTGTTGACTCGGTGGCCGCTTCTGACAATCCTGCACAGACACCGATTGCTCGTATAGCTGGGCCTTATCGCAACCATGACGAATCTGCGTCAGCAGGATGTATGTTGTTGTACGTTATCTTGCGCTGCAGTACGCTTGTGCTTGCATCGCGTTGTCGTTCAGGTCCACAGAAGTAATTTTGTACCTTACATTGCAAGCCGTGTACCGGTGGCTGGTACAGCCAGCAATCAGGTATCCCCTCTTGAGGGTGTGCAGACTGCACCTTGGGTGACTGTGCAAGCCAGGTAGAACTATTCCCAGCTGCTCATGTCTCTGAGATTGCGGATTTTCAGCAATCCACTTGCGCACAGTGTTGTACTCAGAAGGCTTTGGCCGCATGCACCCTAGACATTCACCCAGATATTCTTGGTACTTGTGACATGTTGACCCTCAACCCGTGTTTCCTGGTTCTGGCAGAACGCTGTTGCATCACAGTGCGCAAGAGGCCTGTCGCGCCTCTCACCCTTTGTCCCGAAACATACAGTATCGCGCTATGACTGTTACACAGCTAACTATGTTGCTTGCGGGTTGCCTTCCAAACTTTCGGATCCGAGTCGTGCAATGTTTCCTTTCCGATCTTGAGTAATAGGGCACCTGACCGGCTGACTTTGCATGGTTAGCTTCCTAAAGATCGCCCAGGGTCTCTGCCAGGGTGGTGTTGTCAGTCACATAGTATCTTGAGATATACTTCAATAGTTGTGTACAGAAGCACTGTGAACAGTTTGTCACAGCATTGTCACGGATCTCCATCACTGATAATTAGCCTAATTGTTAGGAACCTTGAAACATGAGCAGGTCATGAGCAGGGATAGAGTTCGGGCGTTTGCGGAACGGACGATGCCAGACGAATTGCAATGTTTTGTGAGTTTGTGTTTATGTTTGTGTGTTGTTGTGTGTGTTTGGTTATCGCCCCTGGTCGTCCATTGAAGCATAGCTGTGCTGCTTCACTGGTCCAGGGCGGTAGACCTGCTGCGTGTTTCATGTGTTGTTGCAGCATATAGTCACATCCAGACCAGTGTGCTTTAGGACATCGCAGACCTCCGGAACCTTTGCCATAGCTACGGCAGTGCCCTTGATAAGCAGCTTACTTAGCCAGAGCATTGTGCCTGTCATGTACCTGCGTAGCTTCAATTCATATCTTGCCTGATGCGATGCCGTTGGGTTTCTTGTCGCTTTTTGACTAGTGCTCTGCGCTACTTGACAGCGCAACAGTTGGTAGCGTTTTACCACTCAGCATAATAGAAATAGTGTGACGCGTGTGTTTGTTGCTGCGGAGTTCAATGCAGGTGTGGCAGTGACTTGCGGCGATACCGCTGTGCCGACCTGTTCCGAGGAGATTCGTTGATGAGATAACTTACCTTAGACAGCAGTGCAGGAATTGCATAGTGTACGGTAGCGTGTGTGACAAGCAGAACATCAACTTGAGTGCCACCGCATTGGAGGGGCTGGAAAAGTGTGCCGGTTCTCAGGGGCAGAGCTGTTCAAGCAAGGCAGCATATCGTACTATATTCAACATATGGACGAGAATTGATGTGTGATGGACGCTTCTCTTTATGTTATCCGAATACGAGCTTGAGACACGGATTCAATATACATTTAGGTACCCCGTTCATGCCCAGCGTGACGCATAACCGTCCAAATGTAGCGTATGGTAGGGTACGCCTGTGCTCCGCAGGAGATGAGAATACAATACTTCATCCAGAGGTTTCCTAGGTGTTCTGCTTGTTGCTAGGCGCAGGAGTGGGTAGGAGGGCGGTTGCGGCTCTTCGCGATTGGAGACATTGAGACAGTATTTCCCTTGTTTGTAACCTGTTATTCATGAAGTCATGTTGTGCAGTGTGCCGGTGTCTTGCAGGTGAACCGCTTCCATGGCATCCTTTGAAAAAAAGTAGACGATGTAATGTTGTTGTTGTACCTTGGCAAGACCTGCCAACTGCCCATTGTACTACACAGTGAATGACATGATGTAAGCGCATTCACAGAGAAGCTGAAAATGGACGTTCAGCCACCAACTATGAGCTCAGTGCTTCGGCCATTCAAATTCCCAAACTCGTTATCGAGTGTTCCGCCTGTTTGAAGATGGTACCGGAGTAATTTAGACCGATGGATGAAATTCTGAGAACGTGACAGCGTGACATTCCTTATTCGTCCAACTTGTCGGACGGATTCGCGTTGTCACGGTGTGTGTCATTCCTTATTCGTCCAACTTTATGAACGAGTGCCGCAGGCGAAAGTTTCTGGGGGGTATATTGCACGGGTATACCGTAGTAAATTAAACATATGGTTCGTAACGCGTAACGCTGGGCCGGACAACCTTCCTTGGCGTTTATTATATTGGTAGCGCGTAATGATTGGGGGGAAAAAAAACCTTGTGAACGGTTGTTTAATAAATGTTGGATGTAACGGGTAACTCTGTCCAGAATTTTCTTAAGGTGCCTGCGGCACCCTGTGTACCCTGGCCTATTCGAAGCCCGACACCAGAACGAACCCTGTCATGAATGTAAGCATATAAGGGCCCATCTTACCTTGCAGAAACCACCATTTTGTCAACATGCACTGTCACGCACCGTCCACCCCAGCTGGGGCCGGTTCACGCAAGCAAAGGCAGTCATTGCTGTGTTTCCAGAAGGTGAAGGACATGACAACTGCTGAAAAAGCCGAACATGATGAGCGAGAATGGAATCGCATTGATGATTACTTGTTTGAGAAAGATGAGAGAGCGCCCCTGGTGTTAGATGTTAGTGCAGATGATGGTAATTGCCCGGCTGAGCTGGAGCGAAGGCAGAAGGAAGTAATCAGAAAGAGAGTTCTATCCCATGCACGTGTGAAACGCTTCCGAGAAAGGAAGGCTGCGCTGGCTTCCCAGGACGCACCAGCCCGCTTGCTCGACGATGGTGTGGATAGGGGTGAGTTGCCCGAGGGTTCCGATGGGGTGGATAGGGGTGAGTTGCCTGACACAGCTCAGACACAGCCCGCCAAGCGAAGGGTTGGCAGGCCCGAGGGTTCCAAGAACAAGCGAAAGCGACAGTACTCTCCTACACCTGTGGCACGGGACCAGAATGCGCGAGGCTTCGCCCGCAAGCGGTACAAATTGCTGTACCTTGAAAAAAAAATCGCCTGCGGCGCCAGTCATTTCCTCAACCGTATGAACGGTTGTTTAATAAATTGAAACGCGTAATGTTTTGGACTTCAACCTAATTGACGGTTGTTTAATAATGTAATGCCGTAACGCCCCTCATTTTCTCAACCATATGTTTAATTTACTACGGTATCAAGGTGTTACTCCACTATGATGATGATGAGGCAGCCACTGCGCATGACAGTGTAGGGGGGCATGAAACCCCTAAGCCCCGGACCTGACCCTTGTCGGCCAAGTCCTAGGGCCTACGAGAGGCGGATACACACGTCCCGTCCGAGCCCAGCTGACGGAAATGTCACCGCTGCCGGCGCCGCACCAGATGGAGGAGGCGAAGCGGGAGATGTGGCGGCAGGTCATCGTGGCCATCGACCGCTTCGAGGCGTTTCGATACAGGGAGCGCATCCCGTGGGACGCCCTCGGGGGTATGGTGAATCTCCCAATGTTCATTCTCCTGTCGATGCGGCTGCAGAACATCTTTGATAACGCAAGGCCAAGGAGGCGCGCACTCGCGGGGGAGAGGACGTCACGCAGGACGCAGCCGTCGTCTACGTGCACGATAAGCTGAAGGCGGCGGGGGTGCTCAACACGGACAGCTCTGTGAGGCGCTGGCAGGTAAAGGCCACGCGACAACTTTGCTCCGTCGCCCAGCGTGGGCTGCAACCGCGGGGCCGATCGCAACCCGCCTGCGCGCGATGACCGCGGGGGCGACCGCGGGGACGCCGGAAGCAACCGTGCCCCGTGACTATCGCATGCGGCCTTAAGGTGGCCTGCGGGTCTAGCCGGGAGTTCAGCGATCTGGCAAGGGGGCCCGGTCGTGGTTCGAGCCCTGATGACGGGGAAAGTGGCGGCGTGCGCGGCAATGGCCACGTCTGCAGTACGGGCACCTGGACGGTGGGTTCACTGGCCAGGGAGGGTCCGTAGATGGGTCTCAGAGCATTTCGATGCCAACCCCCTGCGGCAGCGCCGCCGGGTGTGGGCTGCTCAATTCCACGATTCGGAGCACTTTGAGTTTGTCGCCTACGTGCTCGAGCATGGCATGGCGTTTGCCGTGCCGGAGCAGCGGCCAGAGCCATACGATGTCCACAACCACGCCAGCGGCCGCGACCCTATCATGGGGCCGATCGCGGAGCAGGTGCTGCGAGGGGAGCGGAGCAGCGGGATGCTGGCGGCTCCCGGGATGTGGTTCATGCAGGAGCAGGCGCGGTGGTGGCACCCATTGGGGGTCATCCACAAGGCGCCGGGCAAAGTGAGAATTATCCACGACTTTTCGTCCCCGCACAAAGGCAGCTTGAACGACAGAATTGACTACGTTCGCATGTCGTACGACAGAGTCGATGCGGCCTTCCGGGCTATGAGGCCGGGCTGCTGGCTTGCCAGAATTGATTTCGCGGCATTTTTCCGCCACATTCCGCTGGACCCTGCGGATTGGGGGTTGATGGGTTTCCGCTGGGACGGCATGGGGGCCTTTGTGGACACACGGCTCAACTTTGGCCAAAGAAACGCACCGGAAGTGGCCTATTGCCAGCAGCCCGGCCTCATAGCCCGGAAGGTCGCATCGACTCTGTCGTACGACATGCGAACGTAGTCAATTCTGTCGTTCAAGCTGCCTTCGTGCGGAGACGAAAAGTCGTGGAAAATTCTCACTTTGCCCGGCGCCTTGTGGATGACCCCCAATGGGTGCCACCACCGCGCCTGCTCCTGCATGAACCACTTCCCGGGAGCCGCCAGCATCCCGCTGCGCCGCTCCCCTCGCAGTACCTGCTCCGCGATCGGCCCCATGATAGAGTCGCGGCAGCTGGCGTGGTTGTGGACATCGTATGGCTCTGGCCGCTGCTCCGGCACGGCAACCGCCAAGCCATGCTCGAGCACGTAGGCGACAAACTCAAAGTGCTCCGAATCGTGGCATTGAGCAGCCCACACCCGGCGGCGCTGCCGCAGGGGGTTGGCGTCGAAATGCTCTGAGACCCATCTACGGACCCTCCCTGGCCAGTGAACCCACCGTCCAGGTGCCCGTACTGCAGACGTGGCCATTGCCGCGCACGCCGCCACTTTCCCCGTCATCAGGGCTCGAACCACGACCGGGACCCCTTGCCAGATCGCTGAACTCCCGGCCAGACCCGCAGGCCACCTTAAGGCCGCATGCGATAGTCACGGGGCACGGTTGCTTCCGGCGTCCCCGCGGTCACCCCGCGGTCATCGCGCGCAGGCGGGCTGCCATCGGCCCCGCGGTTGCTGCCCGCGCCGGGCGACGGAGCGAAGTTGTCGCGTGGCCGCTTCACCTGCCAGCGCCTCACAGAGATGCCGTGTTGAGCACCCCCGCCGCCTTCAGCTTATCGTGCACGTAGACGACGGCTGCGTCCTGCGTGACGTCCTCTCCCCTGCGAGTGCGCGCCTCGTTGGCCTTGCTCGCGGTATCAAAGATGTTTTGCAGCCGCGTCGACAGGAGAATGAACATTGGGAGATTCACCATACCCCCGAGGGCGTCCCACGGGATGCGCTCCCTGTACCGAAACGCCGAAGCGGTCGATGGCCACGATGACCTGACACCACATCTCCCGCTTCGCCTCCTCCGTCTGGTGCGGCGCCGGCAGCGCTGACATTTCCGTCAGCTGGGCGAGGATCAGGTCAGCGTATACCGAATGCGCCGCAGCGTCCCGCAGCGGATGAGCACACCCGTACTTCACAGCCACCCCAGGCCGTTCCGAGAACATCTGGCGCAGCCCCTCCAGGGACAGCAGGTGCTTCTCAACATCCTTCTTGACAACATCCAGTTTCGCATAGAACTTGGGCATGCGCTCCTTACCGTTCACGGTCATGTTGTTCTCCACCACCCCGGGCGCGCCAAACGGCAGCGTCACACGTTAGCTGTTGGGCGGGTGCACCAGCTTACCCACGCTGTCCAGGTACGGTGAGGAGACTGCCAGCATCTCCGCCGCTCCCGAGTGCCCCGGCATAGCGCGACTGACGGCGGTCATTGCCTGCTCCTTCCAGCCTGCACAACACGGTGGCTCACTGCCAGCCACAGGCACCACATACCTCCGCAACCCAGGAGAATTCCCGGCCAACACAAGAGCTCCCTCTCAAGGCCATTCCCCTTCACCCTTTTCCCCCCGTGTAAATCCCCGTGTCAACAAGGGGAAGCAGCTCCCGCTGCTGTCGACGGACATTTGCCCGAGAGAATATCCCAAGCACTCTCCACGCTTACCCACCCGTATGCATGCCCGCAAGCCGCAAACCAACACGCAGCAAACAGGAAAACTTGCCAGGAAAATCCAACGCAAGCCAAACACGAGGGCAACCAAGAGTACCTCACGGATGAATCACAACCAACTCCACGACGCACGGACGCACCAACGTCATGCCACAAACCCCAAAGGCTTAAAGGGCCCGCAGAAACCACACATCGTCGCAAGAAGCAACATTAATACACAATATACAATGTGAACTTCTCTTAATCGAAGGATACGCACTGCTCGACTCGGAATCCGGGCGCACTCCCAATGCCTGCAGAATGCGCCCAGGCGCGCCAACCTGCCCATCCTTCGCCAGACCAGTGAGTGTCTCAACCTGCTGCGCAAGATCAGGATGATGATCCAAATAAGACTTGACGCTCTGCAAATCGCAAATCGCCTGCACCTTGTCGAGCGGAACGTCGGTCGCCATCACTGAGTCCTGAAGCAGTGCATGCGACTCTCTGGCCCTGGATGAGCTGGTTCTTCACGCTCTCCGAGAATCCATCCCACATCTGCTGGCGATCAGCCAAACAAGAACCTGGCTCAAGCCAATCTAGGGCCTCCTGCGGAGGTCCGACTTGAGCCGCCATAGTAGATCCGTCCATCGTAACAAAAATTTCTCTGAGGGGTACTGTATGCACTATGAGGCATATGGCTCTGAGGCCTTCAGCAACTATAGGGAGTGCTAGGGTGCTACGAACACCCGAGCACGGTAACGCTCTAAGCTAGCACTTGGTGATGATGTGCTCCAGGAAAGACCCCAGATGCTACACACCATCTAGGCTTTCAGGAGTACCTGGCGTAACCAGCTCCTCATGGCGCCATGCCCATGGTTGTTGCATAGCATCCCGATAGATAGTGCCGTGCCACTATCTATGTACCGCGTGCTAGACCTCACGTCACCAACACGTTAGACACACGTTAGTGTTAGTGCTGACAATGCTAACTAGCCATACGTATGAATATACATACGTAACATCCCCCCCCTCTAAAAAAAAGAAAAGAAAAAGAAACGAAAAGAACAACAAAGAAAAGAACGACACATCAAGACAAGTATTGAGGTAATTACTCTCAATACTAGTACCTTCGGAACGGGGCGAAGCGGGGCGAAGTGAAGCTCCGGATGTGAAGACGTCTGGCCCCCAGTGTTTGTCAACACATATACCATCGTTTGCCTTATCGTGTCTGTCCCCGGGTTACCGTGTCCACGGCTCCGGCCGCCTTCGCGTGCACCCCTCACGGTAGTGACGGACAGGACAGGGCACTCGCGACACCCAACCAACGAGTGGGCACCCCCCGGTTTCTTCAACACCGCCCTAGTACCCTCGATGTTAGGATTGGAGACTGGCCAAGCCAGCCTCAATCTAGGAGTTCAGGCTACAAGCCATATGCACACTGCTATGCAGCATGCATATGCCTTGGACCTCTCGCTAAGGCTATACGCACATGGCTACCGAGCCATGCACGTATACACCTTAGGCAACACTAACGTGTGTACTTGCAGCATCGTTGTCATGCAAGGTACATCAAGACAACATCCAAGACCTATTCAGAGCCTACACTTCCTTAGGGTTAGGGCCCTTCCCCTAACCCCCATTCCGGGCCTCTACTCAGTAGCCTAGGACGGTTACATCAGGTACCAAGCCTACAGGAGTCTATTGGAGCCTACACCCAAGACCTACACGCATGCGTCTGGCCATGACATAGACCATGGACTCCGTCCTGCGTCGTAGATAGTCTGTGGACTATCTAGTCATGTGCACACAGTACCAACGCGCACAGGTAGCGTAGGGTAGAGTCCCGAAGCCTAGAGGAAGCGTTCCTACAAAGGGACAGTGCTTGGATAGAGTCGGGATCTTGTCATCTTGTCAATACCGATCTCTATCACCTCGCCCAGTGTAGTCTGCCACATTGCCACAGCAAGGCAGCTCATACCTGCCCTATGCTAACGCATCTTGCATAGTGCACTCTTAGCTGTCATACTGACAGCCTAACATGGTATCGGCTATGCGATCGTTGTGACCTTTGAGCCTGGGTTTTTTTTTCTTTTCTGCGTGCACTGATCACTTGATCTCACCTGATCTCAAGACTCTCAAACACTCAGAAAATGTGCAGATGGCGCAATCTGAGCAGCATGGGAGCAGATGGCAGCAGGCCACCTCTCAAGTCAAGAGGGCATGGCATAGGGGATGCCAAGCACTCCACTCTTGCTTGAGACCCCCACAGCAGCCCCAGGGCGCAGTGGGAGAGGCCAGGGAGGAGCAGGCAGAGGACACGGCCGTCAACTCTGATGAAGTCCTCAGCATGGGCGGCACGGAAGAGGAGGAACCATCGCAAAACGGCCACCCAACCAAGGAGCCGGAAGCAACCCAGCTGACAGGTGACAAGCCAGCCGGATAACCCTCACGCCAACCCATCCAATTCCCACCCGCAGCAGGGGCAGACACAACCACGGGAGTGCGCACAAGGCACCAAAAGGAGCGCGGCCAGGCGTCAGTGGGGGGACCCCAGGGAGGAGATAAAAAGATGTCCTCCAGGCAAGCGCACACGGTCCCCCGCTCGGAGCGCAACCGACCGCGGCACTCCCAGCTGCGCGTAGCGGGGCGGGCGGCACGGAAGCAAGCCAAGCAACAGGAGCCCGCCCAAGCGCAACCCCCACCCATCCAGCAAGAGATCATCCGACCTAGGCTAGCCCCCACAGCGACGCTAGCAGTCCAACCCCGAACAGACCTGCGTGACGCACTGCCAGGCAAGCAGTGCGACGGCAACAAGCGTCCGACCAACGCCCCGACCAGCAGAGGCCACAGCGCGCAGCGGCAGGGAGACAAACGCAAAGGCGCGGGGCCGCTCGCAGCGGAGAGCAAGCAAGCGACGTTCCCACCCCCCCACGGGTTCCGCCCGGAGGACAGGGAGCGCACGCACCACAGCCCCACGCCGTACTCCAGGGCTAGGTCCAGCTCAAACGGGCGCTACCAGCCCATCAACCGGGAGAAGCGGCCGCGCAGCCGCTCCCCGAGACGGAGCAGCCAACCCCGCACAGGTCACTCGCCTCCAAGGGGAGGAGTCGCAGCAGACGGATTGTACCAACGCAACGAGCGAGACCCGGCGAGAGAGCGCCCGGCGGTGTCCAAGCAGACAGCAGCCAGCAGAGATCCACGGGACAAGCAGGCGCGCAAAGCTCGCGACAAACTGCTCAAGGTGGGCATGCGAGACTATGTAGCCCAGTTTATGCAGGGCCACACGGCACCACCGCAGGACTTGGAGGATTTGTTGAATGACACTGAGTCGGACTCGGAACCAGATGTAACTGACCGCCGTTATTCGCAAATGCACTTTGTTGCGCACGAGTATGCCCCACCCATGCCAGTGGAAGTACCAACAGCTGAATACGAAGCCGAGCCCCCACGGCAAGAGCCAGCAACTCCCAACCCCACCGCTGAACAAATTCCCACAACCACCACGCGGTCGCCAAAAACCTTCCAAGGTACCACGGCAGAACTAAAAAAGACACTGCTCAAATACAAGAGGACGCTAGCCACACAAACAGCGAAACTGAGAGACGCCAAATGGCGACTGCGCAAAGAGCCAAGCCCAGACGCGCAGACGGCGGTGGACACGCGACAGAACCACCGCCGCGAGGTCACAAACTACATCCGCTGGCTCAAAGAGCAATATGACCAGCGGGGGGGGGATCCTGACACCAGCACCAGCGAATCCTCCGGGGAAAGGCCATACAACCCGAGAGGCCCGCTGTTTTCGAGCTCATCGGACAGCGCGGACGAGACAATCCCCCAAACAGATCCGACACAGCCTGTCGCGGAAGCCGACGAGCACCGCAGGGATCTGCTGCGAACACTGCAACGCAAAACCCATGAGCGCACGCGCTTACGACGGAAAGCCATACGGTTTGTCTGCAGGAAAAGCACACCCCACCACGCACCCAAACCCCCGTCAACAGACAAACCAGCCGCCACAACCGTCACGCCCAAAGAGAGCATAACGCAGCAAATGCGGAAATGGCTCCGAGCCAGGTGGCCAGGGCACAAGGCACACGAAGTCCCTCCCCCACAAGGGGTGCAAACAGACCCCACGGCAGAAACTCGCAGACGTCGGATACACAAGGCGTGGGCCAACGCCCTCACGCCGGGTAGAACGTACGCATGGCGATGTCTGTCCATTCCGTACAAGATATGGAAGGGCACGGAGCGGAAGGCCATCCGGTGGTGGCTGGAGACGCGCAAGGCCGCCGAGGCCGCAACGCCAGGTCCTGTAGGCGAAGCAATGGAGGATGACGAGGCCCCGGGCACAACAACACCGGAAACGGTACTGCGAATGGGCCAAGACGAAGAGGCGGTGGCCAGGAACCCACGGTCGCATAGCGCACCCACGCGGACGGCCCAACGGGACGTGCCGCCGGGTAGTAGCCTCCATCCAGGGACCCACCGGAGAGCAGAGATAGAGTCCAACATGCAACGTATGGTGAGCCAACTGCGGGACATACAGGACCTGCTCAGCACGGGAGACCCACCCACGCGGGGAACGCAGACGGGGCCAACCCAAACCCCCTATGCGGCAGCCCCCCTGCCTCACCTGGGACCAATGTACGGGCCGACCACCCCACACCCAGCACATGGACACCCAGGAGCACCACCACCACCTCCCGCATTCACACCACTCCAGCTGCAACCATGGGGCCCGGCATACAATCACGCCACGACACCAACCACCCCACCCTGGCCACACCCGCAAGCGACAGGGAGCGCACCCATCGGATGCCCCTTCGCCGCCCCCATCCGTCCACCAGGAGGCAATCCCATGGGCTCGCAACCTTCCTTGTGGGAGAAGGAGTCACTCAAGGGCACCATACGCAAAACGTATGACCCTACCAAAGCGGTCGCCGTTCCTGGCAAGGACAAAACCATTGTCACGCCGGACCTCCACGAATTCCTCCAGTATATTCACCTCCACGGGAGCCAAGTCAATTATGACGAGGAACGTATGGTGCGGGTGCTGATAGCCAGCTGCGAGGCCAGCATCCAGACGCGACTACACAACCACATGCGGACGTGGCACAGCACCGGGGGTGCATCCATGGGAACACCCATTGGCCAATGGGAGTGGGCCGTGAACCTGCTCCGAGCCCAAAACACTCGCACGGCGCCGTCCACGAGCGAGATCAGGGAACGTATCGCACGGCTCAGGGTCGACCACAACATGGACTTCCACCAATTCGTCAACGAGTTCCATACGCAGCGGGACAAGCTGCGAGAACTCGACGGAGCCGATGAATACAGCAAGGGCTCCATGGTACGGGACTACTGCCTCCCCCGGTTACCAGAGGAGATAAGCAGACAATGGAAACTATCCTACCTGCACCTCAGCACGGATCCACACATCGCGGAAAGCAGCTGGTGGCAGTCGATTACGGGAGTAGCGAACGCGATTGGCAGGCCACGAGGAGCACACTTCAACGTGATGGCGGAAGACAGACCCAGGGAACTGCCACAGCCAAGGGCATGCTCTGTCTGCGGGGACACAACACACACACCGCCCCAGTGCCCACACTCCACATGCCTTAACTGCGGGGAACACGGACACTGGGCAGCAGCGTGCCCACAGGCATCTCGCCGTACACCATCGCGAGGAACATCACGCGAGCGATCCATGGAACGCGGACGAAAGAGCGCGTCGCGCGAACGGGAATGGCCACGCCGGAACCCTGTAGATGAGGACAGGCGCAGGTACCAAACCCGACTCGACTCCCGCTCGCGGGAGGAGGAACAGCGCAGAGAGGGTAGTCGCGACGAGCGGCACAGAGGGGAAGACAGACGCGCGGACCACAGCAGATACGGTCGCCCCGATCGTAGGGCACCCTCCGAGGACCGTTATCGAAGGGCGTACTCCGAAGAACGCCAGCGCTCGCCACCTCTCGGAGACGAGCCCCGCTCGACGGATAGAGACGCCATAGGCCAACGCACGAGCCACTATGCACAGGAGGCGCGCCAGGTTCACGACAGCCGCGACGTCCGAACCCATAACGCGGGCAACACACCCAAGCACGCCACCTTCGCACAGCTGTCAACCCCAGAGCCTGACACAGCCAGCCCAGGCAGGGTGTTCATGGCCAACCCATGAGGGTGCGGGGGGCTGGCAAGCGAAAACCGCGCTATACGGAGCGAACACTGGACAGCGCTGGGTGACATCAAGAAAGGCATCAATGTGGAGGCATACGCCACAACGGGCGAACCCCTGTGCCAACAACGTTATGCTGCGAGGGACTTCCTGAACACCGACCTGGCCAGCCATGGCCCGCCAGCCCCGAGCCCTAGAGTCATATGGTGCCAGGCCCCCTTCAAGGAGGCCGCACCGTACATCAGCCACACGGAGCAGCAAGTCATGCAGTGCCCAAACAGCATTGGATACGCCCTCTTCCCGGAATGGACGAACAGCGAGGCACATGTCCAGTTGAAGGGATGGGAACGCATCCACATGTTCCCGACTGGCACGCTACTCTTCGAGGCGGAGGCTCCAACCCGACCCAACAAACCCCAACACGGGCGCAACAGAGCATGCAGAGTACCGTGGCCAGTCCACGTCTACCGCATCACGCACGCGGAGCTGCAAAACCCAACGCCCGCGGCAGCGCTGCAACAGAGCTCACCGGCACACAGCCACCCGTATATCTTCAAGGCCAAAGCACACCGACGAACCAACCTTCGTATCCGCACGGGAGCACACTATACACTGCTCACGGAGGAACAAACGAAGGCACTCACGGCCGATCCAGCACGTCTGGAGGACATACTGGTCCTAGGAGACACGGGTGCCACACACTCGCTCGTGCCGTTCCGCGTAGTGCAGCAGCTGGGGCTGCAAGTGGACACAAACCGCGGAGGAGTAGTGATACTGGGCGACAACAGCAGCGGAGTTCCCATCCGAGGCGAGTGCAGGGTTCCAATCACCATAGGCACGTACACGTGCGAGGTCCCAGCACTGGTCATCGATGTTAACTGGGACTCAGCACAGCACCTGGTGTTGGGCAGCAACTGGATAGAGGAGCACCACGTGATGCTGGGAGCGGGAGCGGGCAAGGGACCTCAGATGGACATCAGGGGACGCAGCGGACGCGAGAAACACACCGTGTACGCGAGAAAACCAGCGAAAACCGAACCCTTGGGGAACCCCAAGCCCATTCTCGACTCTCTCATCACATCAGCGCCACACTTTGCGCAAATGCTGGAGCAGGGACAGTACCAGGAATCACCTGGAGCGCCTTGGATCGCAGTGGACTTTCGCTTCGAGAATGGCGAAGCGATAATACAGTTCCCAGACGAACCAGCCACGAGGATAACGGACTTGTTGGACGGAGACGAGTTGTTGCAATACAGCCTCCTCCATACACAGCTCCATGCCTCAACCACTACCACCACCCCTGTCACCAACACGGCGCATGAGAAGTACCACGTCCAGGACCTTCTGAAGGACACCCCCGCGGGCATCACCTCAGCCACGCTGCGGAAGTGGAAAGAGAAATTCCATACTGTCTTTCAGGACGACCTGCCGGACAGAGCGATGTCAGACCACATCGAGGCGCGCCCGGAGACCATCCACTCCATCCCGCTACTTCCGAATGCTAAACCAGTGTTCCGCCGACAATGGCGCCTCTCCCCTGCGGAGAGGGCGGAAGTGACCAAGCAACTCCGCTACCACATCAGCAAGGGCTTGGTGCAGCCCTCATCCTCACCCTGGGTTGCACCCATCCTATTCACACCCAAGCCAGATGGGACGTTGAGGATGTGCATTGACTACAGGGGGCTGAATGCGGTCACGGAAAGGGACGTTTACCCGCTACCCAGAGCGGAAGACCTTTACGCAAAGGTGAAGGGCAAAACTGTCTTCAGTAGCCTTGACTTGCTCAAGGGATACTGGCAGATCGGCATCCAACCGAAAGACAGGCACCTCACAGCCTTTACAACCCCGGAAGGGCTGTTCGAGTACAAAGTTCTGCCCATGGGCCTCACCAATGCGCCAGCTACCTTTCAAAGGATGATGACCAACATCTTCGGAGATCTGATCGAACAGGGAACCGTCATGGTGTACCTCGACGATATCCTGGTGATGACCAACTCAGTGGAGGAGCACGACCAGGTCATGCAGGCCGTCCTGCAACGCTTGGCCGACAAGTTCCTGTCGGTACGGTTCGACAAATGCAAGTTCGGCATGACGGAACTCAAATTCCTCGGCTTCATCATCAGCAGCGATTCCGTCCGCACGGACCCCAAGAAGACCCAAGCGGTTCGCGACTGGCCCGTGCCAACCACAGCGACTGCGCTCAGGGGATTCTTGGGTCTCGCCAACTACTTCCGGAGATTCATCGAGGGTTACGCCGTGATGGCAGCGCCCCTCACCGCGCTCACAGGTGGCAAAAAGCACTCGCAGATCACGCTATCCGCTAAACAGCTGGAAGCGTTCGAGGCCATCAAAACGGCGCTCATCTCCCCGCCAGTCCTAGCGGTGGAAGACCCCAAACGCCCATACGAGGTCATCACGGACGCTTCATGTGAAGGCATCGGAGCGGTATTGATTCAACGGGACGACAACGGTCACCCCAGGGTCATCGCATACGAGTCCAAAGCGTTCACCACGAAGCGCGCCAACATCGAGTCGAGACTCACCACAGCGACTCAACTGCCACAGCCAAACGGCAGCATTCGCTTGGATCAGGCAGCGCTAGAGGATGCGTCGGGCAAGCAGGAACTCACAGCGCTCATCCACGCTCTGAAGGTATGGCGGTGTTACCTGGAAGGAGCGGAGTTCACCGTGTACGTCGACCACAACCCCCTCACGTACCTGCTGAAGAAGACCAACCTCAATCGATGGCAGGTCCGGATTCTGGAGGTACTTGCCATGTTCCCTGGCATGAAGATCCAGCACATCCCGGGGAAAACCAACATCGGACGGCCTCAGTCGTATCCATCACTGCCTCCGCCAGATACACGACGGCCCACCAGCACCCCTAGCAGACCAACCCACCACAGCGCTGGCAGCGATCCTCCACTGCACACAGCGTACGGGCCAGGACCTGGTCTTCCCGAGACTACATAAGTCGGACGCTTACCCAACAAGACGCCAGCCCACGGCGTTCGCAGACGCAGTAGCACACTCCACAGCATGTACGGGCCAGCACTTTTCTACCAAGCAAACATTACACGCGCCCAGGCACGCAAGACACGAGCCGGAAACAACGCACAGCCGCCACCACCCCCACAGCCAGCTACACCTCCTCTCACCCAGCCCCATGAGCGACCCACGCCGCTGCCCACGGCAACACCACCACTCACAGTCACGGCTGATGACTTGCTCATGAAGATGAGGAGGATGAGGAAGCCACACCGGGGAAAGCAGCGGAGCTGGTAGCGGCACCGCAGGGGTACAGCTGGGCCACAGGCTTCCTGCAACAATGCGTTGACGGCTACACTAGGGATCCAGCAATGACACAGCTCATCCAGACCCAGCTCAAGCAACCGCACTCCCCCACGGCCTGGACACAGTCACGGGGACTATGGTTCCGCAAGGGCGCTCTGGTGATCCCGAAGGAGAATAATATCCGCGAGGAGTGCATCAGCCAATACCACGACCCCCGGAGGCCGGCCACCAAGGCGCACTTAAGACCAGAAGAGCGGTCGAACGCTTCTACTGGTGGCCCACCCTAGAGGAGGACGTCAGACGCTACGTGGAAACCTGCGACTCATGCCAACGTATGAAACCTCTCCGCAGGAGACCAGCAGGACTGCTGCAACCACTGCCTATTCCAGCCGAGCGACTCAAACACTGGGTCATCGACTTTGCAGTCGCACTGCCGCGAACACCAGACGACAAGGATTCTGTCCTCGTCATGGTCGACAGGAAAACGCGGTACACGCTGCTACGGGCCTGCCCAACCCATTGCCCAGCGCAAACGGCAGCGGACATCCTGCTGGAGGCAACCTCTACTTTCGGCAAGCCATACTCGGTCATATGCGACCCGGACAGCCGTTTCAAGAACAAGACGGGGCCTTTCCACAGCACGCTCGCAATGGTGAACTGCGAAGTCCATGTGGGTACCGTGGATCACCATGAAACGGTGGGACTCGCGGAGCGCACCATCCAAGCTGTCAAGGAGCAGCTGCGGCATTACATCAACGCTACCCAGACCAATTGGGCCACACTCCTCATCGCGCTGCAGAGTGCCCTCAACAATGGCTTCTGCAAGTCGCTGAACACCACACCCAACTATCTGGCCCTGGGCATGCACCCAGACGCACCACGACTGCCCCCGGCAGCGGCCACGTCACCACTCTCGCAACGCGCAGAATGGCTACGCATCGAAGCGGAAGCGACGGCACGCTTGGAAAAGGCACGCCAAGCCATTCTCATCGCAGCCAACGCGAAGCGACGGGACGAGTCGTTCCAACTTGGGGACCAGGTGCTCCTCAGTACAAAGCATCCATGGTTCCAACACACTGCGGACGGCGTACGGAAACTCATCCCAGCATGGGTGGGACCCTTCAAGGTCCTAGCAGTCCCCAAATGCCGTCACCTATCAGCTGGACCTACCAGAAGACATCAAGTGCGCGGATACCTTCCACGTCAGCCTTCTCAAGCGGTACCATCCGGACACCAGAGTCATCCGACCCCCGCCTACGGAGTTCGTCGACGGCTTCGAGGAGTTTGAGGTGGAAGCGATAGTCGGCCACCGCATCCGCAAACTGAGAACGGGCCCACGAGAGGAATACAGAGTCGCCTTCAAGGGCTACGGGCCGCACTACAATCGGTGGCTCCCCCTCCCGAACCTGGAGGGCTGTCACGAAGCCATTGCGGCATACCACGCACGCAGACATGCAGGCATCGGCGAACGCGCAATATCCCAAGGTCGGTATCCTCCATCCAGTAGTCGTCGAGCTCTTGTTTTTTTATTTCTCTCCGTGCGGTCACCCGCGACCATGCCGTGTACTGTGGGGTCACCCGCGACCAATGTTGTGATTTTTCGTGGTGTCCCCCGCGACCCAGCACTAGTTTTGGGAGCGTGTTAATGAGCGTTCTCAAGACTCGGTTTTGGGGCGTCCTTATGGGCGTTCTCAGAACCAGTGCCTACTCTAGCCTTGAAAATAAAATATATAATGCTTTCCAATTGTGAGGAGCGGAGGCTAGAGAAGTTCTCGGCGGTGGCGGTCGTGTACGCCGGGCGGTCGTTGCACACCAACGGTGGCGGTCGTGTACGTTGGTGTAGAACGGGTGCGCGGTGTGAAAAAATCTGCTGACCCCCGAGCGTGTGGGGCGCACCGTTGCAGAGCCCACCTCGGGTACCTCGCGAGTAACGAGCGTAAGATGTCAAGAAGCCGCGCACAGGGTGACTACAGAGACCCCAGCAGGTGCTAGTATCAAGAATGATCAACTTGATACTCCCTCCAAAAACCCATGCTATGCTCAATATGCCATGAGTGCCATGTCCTCTATCCTGTATAACATATCCCGTTGGATTTACCCTACTCAGCTGCGGGTTTGTGTAGGCAAAGCTGCAGCAGGAACCGATGCACCCGCTACCTAGCGGGTCCCCCAGGACAATCTGTCCGCCAACAAGAGCCTCCCAGCCCGCTTCCCACGCATCCTGGCAGTCATCCTACCCACAAGACCCCTTCTGACAGGTGCTTATCCATAATGCCCCGTGTAAGTAACCACGTATACTATTAGAGCGTTCCGGTTGTCGCGCGTTTGTTCTGACGTTAGCTTCGCCCGTTCGTTAGGTTCGTTTGTACGTTAAACCTTGTCGAGCCAAGGTTTATTTTTTGAGGGGGGGGATGTTAGGATTGGAGACTGGCCAAGCCAGCCTCAATCTAGGAGTTCAGGCTACAAGCCATATGCACACTGCTATGCAGCATGCATATGCCTTGGACCTCTCGCTAAGGCCATACGCACATGGCTACCGAGCCATGCACGTATACACCTTAGGCAACACTAACGTGTGTACTTGCAGCATCGTTGTCATGCAAGGTACATCAAGACAACATCCAAGACCTATTCAGAGCCTACACTTCCTTAGGGTTAGGGCCCTTCCCCTAACCCCCATTCCGGGCCTCTACTCAGTAGCCTAGGACGGTTACATCAGGTACCAAGCCTACAGGAGTCTATTGGAGCCTACACCCAAGACCTACACGCATGCGTCTGGCCATGACATAGACCATGGACTCCGTCCTGCGTCGTAGATAGTCTGTGGACTATCTAGTCATGTGCACACAGTACCGACGCGCACAGGTAGCGTAGGGTAGAGTCCCGAAGCCTAGAGGAAGCGTTCCTACAAAGGGACAGTGCTTGGATAGAGTCGGGATCTTGTCATCTTGTCAATACCGATCTCTATCACCTCGCCCAGAGTAGTCTGCCACATTGCCACAGCAAGGCAGCTCATACCTGCCCTATGCTAACGCATCTTGCATAGTGCACTCTTAGCTGTCATACTGACAGCCTAACACTCGACACCACGCCACCCAGGCCAGTGCCCCTCAGTACACTCACGAAAGCTGCCCCTGCCCCCTTCAGAGACAGGGTCCACCCGACCCCTTCAGAGTCAAGGTCTTCCGGCCTTGAACTTGGTCTTCACATCGTCGTTCACTGTCGCGTCGCGTCGTTGTACCTGCGTCTTGTGTACCTGCATCTTGTTCTCCACAATCTTGATGTCTCCTCCCGTACAGCAGTGGTATGGGAATAGCGAAAGGCACGGTTACATTCGCAACATTTGTACAGATAGCACAGATGTTTTTTACTCAAGCACCCGAAAAATACATCCCGATTCGGCTATCAGTAAGCAGTTGTTGACCGACATGTCGGATACAAACAAACTGTAACACAGTTTCATACTGTTGCATCCTCACGAGGTGTTCAGCACAGAATTGTTTCCTAGGTTGGACGTCTCACGGACAATTCCAAGACTAGTGTCATCACTCAGCATCGATGCTTTGCGGATCGTCTCTCACGTTCGTGGAGCGTTAGCGCGTTGCGCGACTGCGCGTACGCCTATACCAGCGTGTCGTCTAGCGTGGTATGCCGCAATAGCGTCCTGGCAGCCATTCAGATTCTCAACGGGTAGCCACTTGTTATAGTGGGGTCCGTAGCCTTCGAATGCCACCTTGTATTCCTCTCTCGTGCCCGATCGAAGTTTCTTAACGCGGTGTCCGATCACAGCCTCTACCGTGAATTCCTCGTGACCATCCACGATTTCAGACGGTGGTGGTGCCGGTTTTCGCGTGTCCGAGTGATACCTTTTCAATAAGTGAACGTGGAACACGTTGTCGCACTTAATGTCTTCAGGTAGCTCCAGCGTGTATGTCACCCTGCTGTTAGCTTTGAGCACCGTAAAAGGTCCTGCCCATGCGGGTATGAGTTTACGCACACCGTCTGCTGTATTGCGGAACCATGGGTGTTTAGTACTCAGGAGTGTTGAGATGTAGCCTCAGGAGTTAGGATTATGTGTGTGTGTTCGTTGTTGCAGAGCGGTTGGATCTGATCTGAGGATTTCGCAGTACTGTTGTGGCGAATGATGCCATCAGTACATAAGTAC
>NW_028323542.1:0-41662 GCF_984573655.1 Nuphar pumila | reverse complement strand
TATCTGTTTGAGATTGCAGGCGCATGCTGTCGCTGCATGTGTGTGCCGTGCCGTTGTAATGTTATGGTACGACATGTGTGCTTGAACTTCAAATATCGGAAGCAGTCTTCATCCTTTTTCGTTTGAAGACAATTGCGTTTGCAATCTTACCGCCGGCGAGTAACAGATACACCGAAGTAGCATGCGCTGGCTGTTCGTCAGGTATGTACGCAACTGGCAAGCTGAGAACGCCTCTGCGAATGCGTCGCTTCAGTAAGGTCAGTCAAGTCTGCTTCATGGGATCGGGATCAGCGGATGGGTGTCACTGGAGGTCTTGGACGGGCTGGGTGGCCCACAGGTCGACTGCGTGCACAGAGGTAGCCATCTCCGAACAACGGGTTTCAGTCGACAGAATGGAGCAGGGCCTTGCAGTAGTGCCCGCAATATTATAGCGCAAAGGCCTTGGAGCTATCTGCACGTTTCTGACGTTCTCTTGTGCGCTTCAGCACTAGCTTCAGTGTGGTATAAATATGGCAGGAAAGTGCACACATGGCGGTTTGAGAGATCTCCACACTCACTACTTTTGGCGAATTCGCCAAACAGAAACATGCTTAGGAAGCGCTTCGAATTCCGTTGACAGCAAGCCCACAAGCATGACCTTGTGCTGCATAAATCGGCCGGTCTCATATACTTGCCAGTACATGCGCAAGGCATTCAGAGACATGGCATGGCTCCATTTGATTTAGTGGTTTTACGGCTATCTGTCGATGCAGCCACATTGGGTTGCAAGCCAACATATTCAGCAATTGCATTGTGGGAAGGACCGACATGGGGAATATGCAGTGTTGATGATATATGTTTTTACAGCACTACCGCATCCACATGGACAGTGGCGAAGTGATCACATGACAACCTTTTATACAAAGATCTACTTGCGAAGTAAGTAAAAATAAATAAATCGGGAATCACGCCATGTCCCCTCCGCCGTGAATTGCGAATGCACTCACTAATGCTACCATTACCGTCACCTTGCTGCATTCAAACAGTGTATAAACTGTGCACTCTATAGATGGCTACCACTGGTGATTTTCGTGTTTTTTGTTCTTTTTGTTGGGAGGCCGTCCTCAGCGTTTTCTTCAGTCAAGATAGCATGCAGCAATGGTGAACTGACTCACCTCATTAACAGACCCAGCCTGACTCCCGACCTGATAGTCACTTGGCGTGCCAAAAGGGCGCCTTCAATCCAGAAGTAGGGCATATGCCTGTAGCCGATTCACGGAATCGGCAAAACAATAAATGACAATTTCATCGTAACAGACCTGATTGAATTGTCTTATTTCAACTGTAAAAAGCAACAACTATTCTTCAAGCCACGCAGCAATGTGAACTAATTCGACTGCCGCTTCATTTGATCAGGCGCTCTGCGATCTTGAGACCGAAAGCCACCCTTCAGGCGCGAGATCAGCTGTGGCCGTCTCGCCCGTTGTCAACGCCGCCTTCTATGGGCTGGCACGTCTCTTTTCTTCTCTTTGCTGAGACCGAATTCGAAAGCCCTTGGGCACGTGTCTGACGGCACAGTGCGCGCTTTCAAAGGCATGTTGCGGTACCCGATTGAATGATTGGGTTCTGTTTTTTTCCCTTCCTAGTGGCATCCTCCTTAACGTCGCTCCACTCTGGCATGAGACCAGCTCTGGCTGTCAACACCACCAATATACATACAATGGCGACCCTGTTTGCGCTGTTATATTTGTTTCACGTCAGTGTACTTGGTGAGGTCGCACTTAATCTATATACAAAACCTCACAAAACCTCGACCGCCGTGCGGTCTCAGCTCTCGCAGTACACTTTCGTTCAGGTTGGTTGGACTATGGTCATCTACTATGTGTGCCTGTAAGCTCGTCTTTCAAACATCCCATATGTATGGGGAGAGAGTCAATTGGTGCTCTAGTTTGGTTGGAAAACGATCTGTGAGTTCGTCTACGTGGCCTGTATCAACGTGGGTCTGAGGACAAATCTACCTGTGACTCATGCTGTGTTGCAGCGACAACTTTTTTTATTTGTGGTTTAAACCTTGAACTAGCCGCAGTGCGTGCGCAAGCCGCCACTCACTCAGTAATCACATACCTCGTCTTTCGAACACCTTGACTCTATCGATTCCTCACACTGAGGCCTCGACTGCTCTGCGTGCACTCTCAGCTCCAGCAACCATGCTTTTGTGTTTTAGCAATTCAACACTCGCCCCTGTCGACGCCGCTTGTTATGGGCTGGCGAACTTGTTTTGTTTGTTTTTTCGCCCGTGTCGACGACCGCCTGTGCAAGCATATCGTAGCGCCGGCCGGTATGTGTCCGCCGTCGTCAAATGCTTTGTTTTTTCCTTTGCTGCCGGTTCTGCGAGACAGAGTAGTATGGGCGGGTGTGCCTGAACACTCTCGATGCCAAAATTTCTGTCTTACTATGTAGGCACTGACCCAAAAAACGTGCAGCCAGCTAGCCAGCACACACTTTTGTACAGCTCTATGTACGGCTGCTAGAGGCCGTTCATATATCATATATATGGCATAGACAGCCACAGTCTGGACGACTATAATAGTCTACCGGACCGTGGCTTGTTTGCAGCTGGCGTCGCCGTTCAGCAGCTATCCTGCCCCTCTCATCCCGGAGGCTTCGTCTCTGACTGCCGTTGGTATGTTATCAAAAAACTATATCAAATGACATTTCATTCATGTATTGCTTTGAAATATATGTGATTTGCGATGAGTGCTCATGTGGATGTACATCCTCATCCTGCACGCTCACGAGTGCTCTAACTGTGACACTCGTTAGCGTGCAGGATGAGGATGTACATCCACATGTGCACGGTCCAAAAAACAAAACAGAATGAATCGAGAATCACCCCCAGGCCCATTGGGCGACGCCAACCCCGCCCAATGGAGCCTACCCAGAGGGCTTCGGTCTCATGCCCAAGTGCAATGAAATGGGGATGGACTTCTACACCAAGCGGATCTGCCGATGAAGGGCAGACCCTTTTCTACGAATGCCCCACTTGCTCGTGCGTCTTGACCATTCGACCGTGATTCTGCGATTGTCACGCGGTTGCTGCTGCCAGCCGATTTTGCTCGCATTGCCGTGCCAGCTGAATGCCAGCAGATGGATGCCAGTTGAATATCCATCAGGTAGAGAAACAGATGATTGATCTTGATAAATAGCAACTGCATCTCTTCGACCGGACGGATCTCTTGTTTGCATTCGGCGGAATGCTGCACAATGCTATAATGCGAGTGAAATGTTTGGCAGGTTACCACCTAGTTAAGCCCCCATTGACCTAGGAGACAGACTTCCCCACAAAGCAAATCGGTATTTTCTCAGGAACCCCCTAGCGGAGCAGATGGTGACTGATCCCAGACAGCGAAAGCATCCCCTGGACAGGAACATGTTTCGAAATCCATTGCGCTTCGCCCCGGCATTGTTTTTTACTCAACAGTGACTGATGGCTTTGCGTTTCGTCTGGTGTTGTGGCCATCTTCCATATGGAATCACAGAACAATGTGACACATGTACCCGGTCAACACACATACAGGTTGACTGCGTCAAAGTCAGACATGGTTGCCAGTGAATATATACAGTATCCTGGATATGCGTTCCAAAGTAAGCCTCCGTAGCTGCGCCCGCCTATGGGGGATGCTGCATACCTCCATTTAGGCGCGAGGTTAGCTCTGGTTGTCTCGACGTTGTCAACGCCGCCATTTTTCGGCTGACGTATTTCAATATTTCTTCTCTCTTTCGTACAATGTTTTGCCGCTGTAGCATCAGTGAGGCTGGGGGGGCTTCTGGTCCTATCTTGATGCTTCTCAAAGGGCAACGACTATCTTGGCATCTGCCTTGAAGGCTTTCTGGGGCAGGTCATGATCAAAGCTGGCAGGTGTGATTATCGCAATGTTGGCAGATGCATTGGATAATCAGATTCTCGTGCAAATGCTCCCTTGCATGGAGCCATGTTGAGAGGAGGTAGCACTGATTTCCAAGTAGTTCTTGGAGTTGCCATTGTCCATGTGGGTGCGGTATCGTTGTACAACGATACATCACTACTTCACAATAGATATGGCAGGAAAAAGATACATCATCATACCATCACATAGATAATGGTAGGGAACAGTCCACAAGCAAGCAAGACAGCACATTTGAGGTATGAAGTACGTCATTATCATCGTATGCAAACTGAAATGCGTGATGATGTTTGTTGCAGCGTATGCCAACTGAAATGTGTGTTGATGTTTGTTGCAGGACAGACATTTCTCATTTCTTTTTTTGGTTGCAGGAAAAGAAAAAAGAAAAGAAATACGCCAGCCCAAATGAGGCGGCGTTGACGACGGGCGAGACAGCCAGAGCTGATCTCGCGCCTAAATTGGAGGGACGCAGCATCCCCCACAACAGGACGCAACTATGGGGGCTTGTGGAACACTTTTGGTTGCAGGACAGATGTAAGGGATTGGCTCTGAGAGCGAGAGCGTTTGCTGTATCCACGGGGTCTGTGCCTGAAGATGCTAAGGCGGTGTCTTGGCTCCATTCTCAGCTGAGTCATATGATGCGGATTTGGCCGTTGAGCATTTGGCTGCCTTCAAGTTCGCACTGGTGAGGATGCACTTGTGTTGGAAACCGATACAGCACTACAGCCATCTCATGGACATCGACAACTCCAAGGGGTTCCGCATAGGTTGCTGAACGACTGTTTCTTCGTGCGTCGACATAGCATGGCTCCTCACCGGTACTGATGCTTACCTATCTCAGTATCTCGGCCAGTCTGTTTGGAATGCCGCGTCCCGTGTTGACCTGGTCATGAGAAGTAGCTTCTCAGGTGTGCATGCAGGAGGTGGCCACTCGGAGATCTATTGTTTGCTTGCTTTCCTGCCATGCCTGTTGATGATCAGATGGATACCATACGCCAACTGTCGGAGGGTTGCTGACGTTGCTGTTGTTGAATGTTGGAGTCCTATCTGCTGATGTTCTCTGAATGCATGATGAGTAGATTAACCTCACACACCCAATTGCCCCTACACATGCGCTCTGCAGCGTGAGGCACAGATGCTTGTGCATACAAATTTGACTTTACATACAGCTGTTCGTCGCATTGTCATGCATTTCTAGATCGTCGTCAAGATCTGCAGGCAAGGTCTATACAGACATGTCTGGAGAAAACTGATCGGGAGTAGAATGCTCGATATGTTGCTGCCAGGTCTGGCACTTTCTGTCAGCATCCCTCACCAGAGGCCAAAATACCAAACTTGAATGTAATTGCAAAAGGAAAAAGTTGGTTACAAACACTAAAAGCAGCTGGTATTACACAATTGGTGTACTTGTTAAAAACAAAAACCAAACAAGTACACCAGCCCAAAAGGACGGCATTGACAACGGGCGAGAAAGCAGCTGATACTTTCACAATTCATTTTTCATTCACAGCATGAACTAGGGACATGGCCTAACTCCCCAGGCCCAGAAGGGTGCTCGTGAACATCCTGTTATAGCCTAGCCAGGCCTGCAGGTCGAGCATAACTATGACATTCCAAAATTTAACGAACCCAAAAACTTCCAAAAATCTCACCTGCCATCTTCCGCCTAGCACATTTTCCATAGAGCCTGTACGTAAAAAGAAACAAAACAACTGACCATGGATGACACCAACGTTCAGTGACGACGCATACACCGTCCGGACATCGCTGCGTTGCACAAGCTACCGTAGCATGTTCAACGCTTGGACGGCTTGTGTCACGCTGGCATGCTCGGGGCATTCATAGGTGTGTTTGATCCAGGCATATCTCCATCTCATATTTTCGGAGAACAGATACGTTGGTCCCGCTGGCTCGTCGTCCGGCAGCCAATCATACTACGGTGCAAACCAGCCAACGCATGTCCAGAAGGATGAGCAATAACTGAGCTCGTTCAATGGGCTCCATGTCGCACAGACGTGATCAACTTTGCTGATAAACAAAGACATCTGATGGCGGCTTGGATTTGATGTTGGGGTTTGCGTTGCGAAAAAAATTGTGGGTGGTTGGCCGAACAAGAAATTTGTTGTTGTTTTTTCCTGAAAGCCTAAAATTGCTTTTAAGGCCCGATTGCTTTCATCTTCAGCTGACCGGGGATTCCATCCAGGAGTGTGCTGGTGTCGACCACAATGGCCAAAGGGCTCTAGTCTTGCTGGAAGACCCCATTTACTAGCGTTTAAGTGTTTGCAATGATGTTGCTTGCAGCATGTCTGTTGGCATATGAACTGCTTGGGTACGTCTTCATATGCCAGAATATCAGCGCAGCTGACAATCCTAGGCCTGAGATATTTTCCCCAGTCTGAGCTCATGCTGTGACTACACGTAGCCTGCCTGAGTTGGAATCGAACTGCCACTCTTGCAAACCTTCATGGTCGACATGGTACTTACTGCATTTGAGACGTGTACGCCAGAATGGTAGTCTCCAAAGGTCAATCAAAAGCATGTTCTTTATGCCAGCATATGAAGAGCGGATTGGGCCTTCACAGCGGCAATTGGGTCAGTTTGCGTAATCGCACTGCGTATAGTTTCCCAGACACGGATATCGCTACCAATACATTGCGAGTTCATGAATCACTTCTCTTTTTCTCGCTGACGAAGTCGGCTTTGTGTTTGACATCGTTTCGTGGACAAATCTCGGAACCCCTCGCGAGTGGTGTCCAAGGTGCCAACGCGCAAAAGCCAACGTCATCAGCGACAGCGAGCCAATTCGAGTTGATAAAGAAAAAGGACTTCAGAAGTGATATATTGTACGAGTCATGACGAACGAGTATGCAAGTATGTCAACCTGCTCTTCCCAGAGCGTTCTAGCAGAAGAGCGCATGCCCAATCGAATGCAAGACATCCAAACAATACTGCTAAGCCCAGAAGAGCTGTATGTCATGTTGTTGTCTGTACGGTATCGAGAGTCATCGTCAAACGCATTACAAATGATCCATTCACCGATCAAGACAAACCACGATGTCCACAAAGTACCCTGGCAAGAGAGTCTGCATACTTGCCCTCATCTACGCGATCCACTCTTCTCAATCACTCGAAAGCGCTTGCTTTGTATTCGTAAACATCGTTATTGCACGTCGACTCCGTGTTCATCCTGGACACAAGTTGCCGTTGTTATTCAACAGGCCAGGCTGCGAAAGACCGTGCCATGACGATGTGAGCTTTAGGACGAAAAGGGAGCAGATTTTCAAGTTGGTGAAGTCCACCGAATGCCCCAATGCTCTTGCGCTGGACATTGCTGCAGACGTGCGTCGAACGTGTCAACACACAGGTGTTCCAGCGCGACTGTTCGGGGCTGAAATATCGCTGTAAACACCGCACACTGCATCCCAATGCCACTAAGGACTGGCACAAAAGCAGTTTTGTGCAAACTAACGTTTCGTTCTTGAAGTGCATGGTTTTCATCGCGACAAGGCTCTTTGCGACGAGAAGAGATTGCGACGAGAAGAGACACCTACATGGAAGCTTTGCAACGCAGACCATTCTATGCAAGCACAAACAGCAAGCTAATAGTCTTCCAACAATGAAAGCCGTCCTCGGGTTTTCGGGCGCGATGTTCTCTGTACATGCTGTGCAACACTATTGCAGAAACACGCTAACTGTTCTCATGGGGTCCAATACGGCTGCAACTCATCGGCAAAGGGTTAAATTGAAGTCTCGTTTTCCGTCACTACTGCTCACCTTCGGAGATCAAAGAATGAGTCCACAATACCGCACAAGATGGCATCATTAGGGTCGCAATCGTTCCAACATTCGAGCTGGTTGGAGGAAGAAGGCTGTTCACCTTGAAAACACGCCTGCGAAACCTTTTTTCAAGGCATGTGGCTGTTGCAAGTGCGCTGCCCGACGAGGAAACGCGCCGAGCACAGGGTTTGTTATGATCACATGCATTTACAATTGGGCAGGCAGGCGAGTGGCGAATGGTAAGTCTTTGAGCATAGCGTTGAGCGTTGTCGTCATGATGTGATTGAGAAATGTCTTTGACCGGATCATTGTGTTTGCTTGCCTCTTCACGTTATCGTGTCGCCAGCTGGGTGCCCTCAACGAGCCTGGACCAGGCCCTCGTTAAACGCTCCACCACAATCCGACTGGATCCAACTGTTCGTGGCCCTATCTGATTGCGTTTGTGATCGGGTATTGCATGGACACATATTGTATGTTGGGCAGACTACTAGTCTCTGATTGTGCCAGCAACTGAGAACCGCATGCAACCACATTGCATAGACACTGCTACCTGCTTGTGCATGCACTTGTCACATCATCATCATCACCTAGAACGTATGGGCGCTGAAGTGTGAACTGATTCCCAACAAACACCATGCGCTAATCATTTTCCATTCTCCATTTTCGGAATGTTTAGCGCGTGTTGGTGTGTTTCGGCTTGAGAGCTATGACGATTCTGTCTCTGTCTGTGATGTACGATGCATTGCATTGAGGCATACATTTGATGTGGCCACCGACGCAGGTAGACGGGATGTGGCTCGTCTCCTTAGTGCTGCGACTGGTCCTTCTGCGGTGTGGATCACTGCGCTGCCTGGTGCTGCCACTACGCGTCTTAGCAATGAGGATTTTGTCTCAGCTGGACGCCACCTTCTAGGTCTCGGGGTGCCTGTTCGGGTAGCAGCTCCGCCTTGTCTATGTGGAGCTGGAGATGCGGGGAAGCCAGATCATGCGCTGGTCTGCAATCAAACTGCTGGGATGGCAACGTTACGCCACGATATCTGGGCTTCTGCCTGGCGTCGGGCCATCCGTCGTGCTGGTTGCGCTTCCAGTGCGGAACCAGCATACAGCAGTCTGGTCGCTCATGGCCACTGCAATGGCGCTGCTGCTCTGCGGCATGGCGACATTCTGGCTGTCATGCCGGAGGGCCGCATCGTCGTCTTGGATTGCGTGGTTACGCATCCTACCGCAGCTTCCTACGTTCATGGCGCGGCTCGTGATGCGGGTTTTGCCGTGTTGCGGGCGGAGCAGGCAAAGAGACGTCACTTGGTCAAGACGTCGGCTACGACTTCATACCGCTTGCAGTTGAGTCGTTCAGGCATCTTGGGCGAGAGGCTTCGCGTTTTTTGTCGGACCTAGGCGATGTGGCGGCTGCAAGTGGAGGTGTTTCGAAGGCAGCATTTGTGCGCTCGGTCCGGCAAGAACTCAGCTGTGCTTTGTGCCGTGGCAACGGGAAGATGTATTACCGGTCCATGTTTTGTTTTGCACAGAATGTGGGCCGGCAGTTCATGCCGGGTTGTGAGCTGCCGGTTGATGAGGCAGGTGAGGTGTAGAGGGGTTGGTATGTCGTGTTGTAGCGCTCCTGCTTTGCTCTCCCTTAGTGTTGTCGGCTGGCTGTTTTGATTGTCCTTTTCTTTCTTTCTTTGTTTTCCTGTGTGTTTGGTTTGATTTTCTTTCGTGTGTTCTTGAATTGAGTCGTCCTTGTCTGCAGTTTATTTCTGCTTTGCTTTCCCGCTTCGTTGTAACACATACATGTTGAGTCATATGTATTGAGTCATCATTATATCATGGCAGGCAGTGCATACAGCGGTTGTGACCACTTATCCAACATCCCGCATGTGCCCCAGGTTCGGCCTGGGCATGAGGCCGATGCCCCATGGGTACGTTTCCGTCGTCGCGTCTTGCGGCGCCGGGGGCATGGCGTGATCCCCGATTGATTGATTTATTTATTTTATTTAAAATCTTAAATAAAAAAATCTTAAGTAGTCAAAGTAGGTCAGCAATGCTCTATGCCTTGCCAGGTATGGGCTGCGAGTATGGGGTGCTTCGTGTACATATCAGAAACATGCCAGGCTTCCTCGATTCATGTATTCAAGCATATCAACATAAATATCGACCCGTAGATGCTGAGAGCTCTGGATTGCCACCCTCGTGGACAAGTGATGGCAAGTTAGGAGCGCATTGCCAATCATAGGCATGCCCTACTCATGAGTTAGCAGCGCAAGCGAGTTATCTTGCTAGATGGTTGACCGACAGCTGACGTCGCAGCACGATAACAGGCCTTGCTTGGTGGCCAAACACTGTCGAAGTGGATCGTCGACCACCCCTGAATACGTTCACGCTCGCTCGACAATGCCAGTCATTGTCCAACGAACATCAACGCATTGCAAAACACGGTACGGTGTCACACAAGGTGCATAAAGAGATACCTACGTCTCTGTGAAAAAAGGACAGAAAAGAAAATCAATCGGGAATCACGCCAGGTCCACGCAAACGAGCACTGTGGGTGTATGATCTGTCAAAGGGCACTCTCATAGACATGATGCTTTGACGTGCGTCCAGCACAAGCAGCGCTTGACTGAGTGCTCAGAGTTGGCTCTGGTTGTACTACTTGTCCACAAACGAGCTTTTCGCTCAGGACCATCTAACTTAAAATTAACCTGAAATGTGTTGAATGAGATGCGCTTGTAAGCAAGCGACAGTCGTCCTACCAGACAGACATAACGTAAATCACACCAGCTGAACGTAGACGGGCACACCGCCCAACAGTACTGGTTGATTGATGTTGCACTAAATCCGAGGAACGCAACTGTACCGCAGGAGGATGCATCTAGGTCTTCGTACCGCGTCCAAGTCCTCGTGAACATCACGACATCACGAACTTGCATTTTGCACCAGAATCAAAACAGGGTATCCATGGACAGCCTTGCTTATAGCGCTCTTCAAAGGTCAGCAAGACAGCCAGCGAAGTTCTGCCACTCTAGATACCCTGCCGACCCAATAAACCGATATTTGGCAAAGTTGATGGCATCAATCACGTGGTACTCACCGGAAGAAGACAGGCCTTGCCAACCAGCACGTGGATGTCATGCCATGCAGTACAAGATCATGAGAGTTTCTCAAGCTCGCACAGTCCCTAGGCCGGACTCATGCCACCACTTTGGTGGGTGTGACTCACTTCCAAGGAGCAAGATAGCACGAATCAGCCTTCACGAATCAGCCTTTGCCCCCCCTCCTGCTGAGCCATTTGCCGGCCGAGACAGCTATGTGCAGATCCGACCAAGTGAACAACGACGCTAACTGTCTTGAAGTGTGCATAAGCCCTCCCCCTCCCCTCCCGGCAGCCGCTACGCATGCAAAGCAGCCAACGCGGGGGGCGGGGGTGATGCAGGTTGCTTGGTGGTGCCGCAGTGACGAGGCCTGTCGCCGACGACGTCTGGGCGAGCTCCAGGGGCAGCGGTTGCGTGGTGCGTCATGATTCGTGTAATGCCTGATGGGGTTTACCTTCTCTGGGGTCTCCAAGTCGCCCTGGAGCAGCGTTTTGCCACGCAGCGAAATTCTTGGGTCCGCACTCCTGAAAATGCGTGTACTGGGGGCTGCAGAGATGGAGTTCGCTCTCCATTCTGGAAAAAGACTACCCTGGAGTGATCGCGCGGACTCCGTGCCTGCCGAGCTCACATTGAGACTGCACAGTGCTTTGCCAGACCTATTGACTTTTCGGGTCCAGGTGCCCAATAATCTCATGAAATTTCGAGACAAAAATGGGGGTCGGGACCCGTTCAGACGGAAGCGATGGAGTCTCACAGCGGGCAGGATCAAAAGAGCGAAGCCATTTGAACGGATATTGGAGTGCCATCAAGGATCTGATCGTCGACAAGATCACATGCCCTGCAAACATCGAAGAGCGTGTAAGGGCACTCGCTTGTCATATCAAGGCTAACGTTTACCTACCGTAGTATATACACAACAGTTGACCAGCTGGCTTGCATTGCGATGCGTGAAGTTCTCCGTCAACAACTGTTTCGATCCGGAAATTGCAATGGGAAGCCACCACACGGTCTTGCACCATATCTGTCAGGTTTGCCGTCTGTTCAGGCTCTTGCTATCATGAGCGCCAGGAATCGTAAACTGTTTGCCCTTTGCGACCAACTGCAACCCTGTCAGTATCACCGCAATGACAATATGGAGCATTTGGGAGATACCCGTACAGGCTGTGTTCACTGCAGGATTGCGGTAAAATGGCAACTATTATAAAATCTCTGTCGGGAGTTGATTTCTTGACAAGATTCTGAGTATGGGTTTCGACAATCTCCCGAAGGAATTCGACGTGCTGTTTTTTGTCAGCTGTGGTTGATCTCCTTTCTTGCAGGGTAAACGACGACGCTGAAGAAGACAGGTCAGGCTATGGTTGGTCAGGCTGGTTCAGGTACGCTAGCCTCAGGTGATGGTAAGGATGGCACTGCTTCCCAGGTAATTCTTGGAGTTGCCAATGTGCATGTGGATGAGTCAGTGCTGTACAAGGACACATCATCATCATATTGGCATAACAGGTCAAACAACAGCTTCCAATGAGGAGATGGTACCACGGCAAGTCGTACTCGGGGAAAGGGCCGCCGAAGCAATGCTGCGCCAGAACCTCTGTTTTTTCAGGTCCAGAGACTCGAAATCACATGTACTTCCGGGACAAAAAGGGGTCGAAACCCAACTGACGAAGCACTGCACGGAATAAAAAGTGGGCGATGGTGGGAGGCATACATCTGGGCATCGCCAGCTGTCTCAAATCGAAGCCAACACTCCCCAGTGGGCATGCCAGTCGCCTCAACCGAGTACACCAGGGATGACAAGTCCACTCGGAGCCCGTTGAACACAAACAACACACCACGCGCCAGCATGTCTGCGCTGAATGGCAAGCCGCGAACGTGCACGGCGGATCCGCAGGCTAAAAGCGTGCGGAAGTAGCTTGTGTTCTGAGTCAGCACGTCGCCGGTGTATGTGACGATGAGGTTGGGGCCGGGGGGGCGTGAGGTCGGGAGAGCGGCGGCGGAAGCATGCTGCCATTGCTGCGGCCTTCGCGGTGCTGAGGGGGGCTGAGGGGGCTGGCGCAGGCCCGGGGGCCGCATTGTCAGCCGCATGTTGCGGGGACCGGCAGTGGGGGCGGGGGGCCATGGCGCGGGGGGGCCAGGGGCGTGTGTGTGTGCGGTTGGGAGGCCTGGAGGGGGGGGGGGGGGGGGGTGCTCGCGGGGGCAACCAAGCATCTGGGGTGAAGGGGAGAGTTGAGTCGTTGCCACGGGGCTCTAACCGGGCTTGGGGTGCAGCTACGCTGAAAGGTCGGCCATCAAGAAAGCAGCGCAAGGGGGAGGTGGAGGAGGAGACGTGGGAGGGGCCCTGCCGCGGGTCAACGAGGCCCCCCCTTGGAAGTGACGAGGCAGAGACGCCTGCCGCATTGGCCGCAGCTGGCCTCGCCTCTTTACCTTTCCGGGAGATGTAGGCGCCTGCAGCATGCATCGCATGTGAACTGCGTCAGAGTTTCATGCTGCATCCCTCCATTTCGGTGCGAGATCAGCTCTGGCTCTCTCGTCAACGCCGCGTTCTTGGGCGTATCTCTATAATTTTGTTCTCTTTTGAACTGCGTCAGAAATTCGTCAGACGGATGAAAGGCTCTCATCATGCATGCACTGTATCAAACATGACGTCACCTAGGCGCATTCGAAGCTTACGACAACGATGCAAGCCATGGAATTAGGGAGCCACAGTCAAACATAGGTGTCAAACACTGTTTTTTCGACTTTCAAAATGACTGGCCAGGCTTCGGCTTCTTCCGCGGAGAAGTCAAATGCCAAACGGAAGCAGCGCGCTTTTGAAATGAAGTGGTGGCTTTAGTAGTTGTCTCGCATGACTACCTTTGTTGACAGGTTCTCAAAGCTGTCTTGCGAGAAGAGGGCACAGACTCGCATCGACGCTTTCTTCCAGCGTTGCTAGAATGCATTGCCACTGAGGACGTGCTCCAAAACGGATGTCAAACGGACCCAAACACCAGAAGAATGTCAAGTGTTTCTTTGCTGTATTCTGTGTTGCTTTGTGACACTCAACGTGCTTGTATTGCAAAAAATGGACTTTGGCTATCTGCGCCTACCGGCGAAACAGGGGACGTGCCTGTGTTTCATTTCTGCCCCGGCATTGGAGACACTCTGTCGGGTGAACTTGGTGCTTGTTTTTGGGACTCGCTTGAGAGGCACTTGCCGCCTGTCCCCCAGGTTACCCCTGGGCATGAGGCCGAAGCCCCTTGGGTACGTCACCCCCGTCAACGGCGGGGGAGGCATGGCATGGTAATCAATTGATTTATTCATTTAAAACCCTGACGCCTGCCGTGCGCCCGTTATGTTCGGTACCCTGACTCTACTTCGTCCGATATCTTACTACGGACGGCTTTCGCGTGCACCGGCATGTCTGTAGTAGCGAGTGTTACCTGTAGTTCTGAACCGAAAACTGTGCTGCCAGTGTACGCTGTTCTGTAGAGACTTGTCAACGGCACACGGCACTGAGCGGCCAACAAACCAAGGACTGGTGGGGGGAGTGCCGCGGTGCAGCTTTCCTTAGTCCTTCTTAGATTACTTTGTATTTAAGAAGGTGCTGCACCCCCCATATGGGGCGAGAACATGCTGGACGTGATCTCGCCAGCTTCCATGCCAGGTGGCAGGCACACCGCACTGCTATGATTGACACAACAATGATGATGCAACGTCTGTATTGTTGTTTCGGACGTGATTATTTGGATGCTTGGAGACTGCTTCCTGCCATTTCAGCCACCTGATTCATGCCGCTTCGCACCGTCCGCCTTGATTTTGAGCTTCGGGGGGTGCTACAACCCCCTACATGGCACAAGAACATGCTGAACGTGTCCTCGCCCGTGTCAACGCCGACGTGGCGGCAGGCATGCCATACGTACCTATTTATTGAACAGGTGGTGCAACGGAACATCAGCCGGCAAGCTCGCCAAGCACTCACCTGTGCTCAAATTTGGATTAGAAAAATCGGTCGGCGAGCTCGCTTGGCGCTCATCTGTGCTCCAATTCAAAACAAAATGTCAGCCGGCAAGCTCGCCAGGCACTCACCTGCGCTCCAAGGCTGGTATCTCGAAGTTGGAATCGCTGGGGTTCCCAGGAGCACTTGCTCTTTCATCTCTGCATAGCTGACTTGCAGCACCTTGATGTAACGTTTCTGGAGGCAGTGGCCCCTTCTCTCGCAGGCCTTGGCAGCATCTGCAGCTCTCTGAAACTCGACAAACGCCTGCAAAACGCGGGCGGAGAGCATGTGAGTGTGTTGTTGCAGATGGCGACAACGGCCTGCGCGGCGTGTGGGAATGATCTGGGGTGGATCGGAGAGCGTGCAAGTGTGTTCATGCGGATGGAGGCAATGGCCTGCATGATGGACCTGCTCTGGCACCTTCCAAGTCGGACACCCGCTGCATGCATACCATTCCCAAGATTGGCGCCTGCTGGGGCCCAGGTTGGGCAGGACCCAGGCTTGGGCATCTGATGCATGCAGTCTGCATTAGTCTTGGAAAGTGCCAGAACATCACCTCCCAATTGGCGTTGTTAATCCCAGTGTGTGTTCTGATCATTCATTTAGTTCCTGCTTCTGATGATCATGCATCTATTTACAATACTACCGTATCCACATGGAGATTGACCACTCCAGGAACTAATTGGGAATTAGTGCTACCATGAACGGCTACTGAGGCAAGCACACCTCGGTGTTTATTGATTTTGCATTCGCCTGTGCTTGCCGAAGCGTGTGGAGGTTGACAGGACGATGTTGCATGAGGAGCTGTTCAGGAAGGGACAATAGACAATGTCATCATCAGTAGAACGTTGCACACCAATCTATCGAGAAAGCGCTGTGCAGGTGAAAACGCACAGCATGAACCAACCGATCGTATGCAAGGGACTTGGATTTCAATCTTCAGCGGTGGAGGAGTGTCGGAGCACCTGGCGTCCAAATTTATGTGTTTGTAAGGTGATGTGCGTGTCGTGTATGCACGTTTCTTTGAAGGTTCCAAGTTCGGTTTTCGATGTGGATGGTTGTGTGCGCATCATAGTTGAAAGCTTGTTGCGGCGACAGATGAGGTGCTCGTGTTCAGTTTTGTGACTTCACAAAATTCGAAGATACGAGCACGATCGACTTTAATACCTGGAGCATATGCAAATGCAAGTGAATTAGACGGTATCGTACGCCTTAGCGACATGCGCGTCAATCCTTTCGCGTGATCGCTGTGCTTTGCCGCAGCTACACGTGGGACACTTGCCGCATCGATGGTCACTTGACTGTGCGACGCCACACATGACTGTCACGTTTTCGATGTGGAGAGATAATGCATAAAGTGCGTTTTAATCAGCTGCTAACGCAAAGACTGCATGTGTCTGCGCACATGTGGGTATGATGGATCTCAACATCAGGGCGCGCAGAAGCAACGCCCCCCCCCCATAGCCTCAGGCGGCCCGAAAGGTATAAGGTACAACACGGTTTCAGCGACTTGGTTCTTTATCTGTAACCCTATAGCAAGGTTTTCATTGCGCAAACAACGCAACTGTTCCATCTCAGCGGAAGTGTACGTACCAGGCCGCTTGGACGTCCATCGGGTTCGAAGACGAAGTGCACGAATACCACATCCAAGTCCTCGAAAAAATCAACTACTTCCTGCTTGGAAATTCGGTAAGGAAGGCCCTTCAGTTTCACCACCCTGCTGTCCTGATCGCCATGTGTGCGTGCTCCAAGCAATGGCGCATAGAGGCCTTGATTATGCATCTACCCGCTCAACATTCAGCCATATGTGATGCACGGCAAGCTCTCGTAGAGCAGCTCAACATCCTTGTGCTAGTGCAGATCAACCCTGGTGGTCGATGTATGTGCCACAACATAGCATTCTCGACTGACACAAGCCGTACCAATCAACACCAGCCACTAGTTCCTCTATATAAAAAGAAAAGGACGTTCAACAAATCTCAAAACCCAATGGCGACACCGATGGGACATGCTTTGCTTACTACATAATACAGCTACGTTGACGGGACATCAGGGTTCCAACAGGTGGTGAAGTCAGCACATAACACGCTCCCGAGTAAATTGGCTTCAAACGAATGCAGATGATGATTATTAAATCGTACTCACTGAGACTAGACACAAGCAACGCCGGCACTGATCACTGGAAAGCCCACTTCAGACCCATGAACCTTTCGGTCGACGCTCTAATGCAAAGAAGCTCAACGTAGCCGTTATCCGTCTCGGGATTACTGTTGTGCATGACGGACATCCTGGGTGATGGCTCGCAGTCGCTTTCCGGTGGAGCATTCCGCAGGATGTCGACGACTTGCGTGCAGTGACATCATGCCACTGTCATGACACACGAATAACTGTTTGTGCTGTGAACATGGGCCTGCGCTCTGCCAAGATGTCCAATGTCACCATACGACACACATTCACTTTACAACGTATCTCGCATGGGCATATAAGGTTCGCCTCGTTGACAGGGCATCGTGGTCCAGAGAGTAAACATTTGCACTCGTCGAGCGATGCGTGGAATACCGCAGACTGGAGTTCGTTGTAGGAGTGCTTTGCGCTGGCGGTCAGGGACTTGCCTTACAACCACATGGATATAATGCTTTGAATTCAGCTCTGCGTACATTGTATATGTATCTCGTACCGAACGGCCAAATGCGGAAGCTTGTCTCAGGGGACACCTGTGGCCACAGTTGATAGATCCAGGAACTTGTCAAGCCAACTCCAGAATCGCCGTCGGCCATGCTGGCGCGGGATGTAAATTGTGTTACAAGCCTCTGACCCTCATCTTCGCCTCCATCAGTGTTTATTTGTGAGCCCCTTTGCTTTCATGGGCGCGAATTCATGTACCCCTGGATGTACCCTGTCCAGAGCGAAGTGGTAAACCTTGAAGAGTATGCTCTTGATGTTGCAAGTGCACAGTTCCATGGACGTGCAGGATACGAAAGCATGAATGTTTTGCTACGTATGCAGGCAACTGATTGCAGTAAAGAAGTGAAATAGCCTCGCACTCGCAAAGCCAAGTGGACCCATCAATACTGACGGTTGGCGCGAGGGATGAAGATGTATATGTTCCAACACATACATGTGGCCATTGGCAACTCCAAGTAATACTTCAGAATCATTTCTACCATACAGATCTCCCAAGGCAAGCATGGACCAGCCTAACCTCCAGAGTCTGTGGCAGCTACCATATGGTGCACGAAAACGAGTCATGTCGTAACTGCACAAGGAGGCTCTGGCAGAGCCTGGACACATGAATGGATTGTGTCAAACGCACACCTTCACAGTTCATGAAACGAACAGCCTGGACAAGCGGGACGTTGCTTCTCTATGTGCGAGTATAGGCTACCAAGAAGCTCAGTGAACGCTGCAAAGCAGATCTGTTTACACCAGTCGCGCATTTGCAAAGCAACGCCAGTGAACGTCGTTGCGGAAGCGAGCATAACTTATACTTCGACTCAGTTGGCGTGAGCAGTCCAAAGACAAATATATGGCAGCTCGAGATGTGGTTTCGACCCTACCTCCAGGTCTAGAGCTCTAGTTGACAATTGCCACAGTTAACCACCTGATATACCGCCCCACAAAGCCTGGAAATACCCGTGTGCATTCGCCTGCATGCCTGAGTGTGTTCTTCATATATTCTGATGTACTTTGGTGTCCACAAGTGTGTCCATGGACTTTGCAAGGAAGGTCTACCAAGTCTACATTGGGGATGCATGAGTAGAGAATCCGACCTCTCAACCCCCCCAGGCCAGCTGCGCAAAATATGTAATGAAATGAGTACACCAGCCGAATCTCAAAGTGGTGTTGACAGCAGGCGAGACAGCCAGAGCTGATCTCATACCAAAATGGAAGGCAGCCTCCCTCCAAGGAGGACGCAACCACGGAGCGATACAGATCACCTAATACATGCTACATAGCATGGGTGCTTGCACGCAAAGTGGGGGTCTCTTGACGCAGCCACCAAATACTAGCCGCCACTCGGTCTCCAACACGCAGATCGCACGAGCATACAACAAACAGTATTGGATGAAGTGAACATGCATGCTCACAGGTGAGTATTCATACCCTTTCCTAATCTCCTATATTATTATTTCTAAGTTCCTAACCCTTCTGCAACCATATAAGAAAAACACAAAGAATCAGGGAATCACGCCATACCCTGTGCCGTGGAACATGGCAACAGACACGTCCCCAAGGGTTGTTGGCCTGAGGCCCAGGCTGTTTGTCCTGGGGTCCAGGCGGCAAGTACTTTCCCATCGCTTCCACGATCCGCACATGGATGATCCCGGTCACAAGGCCAGGCAACAGGCTGCCAAATAGGAAGGACAGGTACACAGGAAGGATGTGGCAGTACACCGCAACGTAAGGCCATTGGGCGCAGGATGATGAGGGATTCTTCGGCACTGCAAAGGCTGTTAATAGCGCTTACAGCACTGCACAAATCAGCCAAACATTTGCTGACTTTTTCGGTGCTGCAAAGGCTGTTTATAGCACTTACAGCACTGCAGGAATCAGCCAAACATTGGTGGAAGAGTGCGGCAGCGCTGGATGCCGCTGTTAGAGACACCGCTGCCCCATGAGAGTCTCAGTCAAGCACGAGAACTTGTCGGCCACCTCATGCAGGGGACCTGGCATGATAACCGATCGATTTACTCATTTATTATCCATCCGACTGCGGCATTCCGTAGCCTACGTAATTGCGCGCTCCTGTGGGGCGAGGCTGTATCCATTAAGGCCCGAGATCAGCTCTGGATGTCTCTAAATTGTCACAACCGCCTTTCTTCGGCTATGGGATTTCTGTCTTTCTTCTTTCCCAGTCAAGCAGCCCATCGCAGCACTTTTGTGAGGAGCTCAGCGCGAATCTACCATTGCCAGCCGTAGACCATGTGGATGCCGCTGAGTGTTTGCAACAGTCTTCCCCCGCCCTTGCCGGGGTGAAGACCGGCTTGATTGTCTGGCACCGGTTCCCAGTGTTGAGGACAAGGACGACACCGTCGCGCCCAACGAAGCCGCGTACAAGCCGCGCAAAGGCCCACAAAGCCTCTCTTTCATACCCTGGCTTCATCACTGAGGTTCTCGTATCTCATCCATCGCAGGTGGTGCCTGTGCATCTTCACCACAATCATTACTGTGTGCGCCGTCATTAGGTTGGAGTATCTCGTTTCTTCTCTTTTTCTTCTCCTTTTCTTTGTTGTGTACGCCTCCGCTGCACACGGCAACCACCTTGATCCGTGGTCAGCAAGCGTCGACATTCTGTACAATGTCCATGCTGTAGAAGAAGATATCTCTTCTCCCTAACCCCACACACCCAAACAAATAACTTTGTGAGCCGGAAAAGCCAAAAACACAGCAAAACTAAAAAAAAACTAAAAAAAACTGCTCGGGCCGTGGACATTATCCATGGCGATAACGACATCGAAATGCATAGCAAAAATGCTCTTGCTAAAAGATGAGTTCCTAGAGCTGGCCACCTGAGGAGGTCAGGGTGCGTGCATCTCCACATAATTGTGCATATTAATTGTGCGACATGGACGTGTGCTGTTTCGCGACAAGAACGCCAGTACAAGAACATCTGAAGTCACAACAGCATCCGAAAGGTAAAATAATCAAACAGGCAGAAGTCCAAGAGAGAATCACTTGCGTTTGATGTGTGTTGGCAGACAATCATGCCTTGCAGGGGCGGTTGGCATTTCGGAGTTACGTGTACCTACTTGGATAGGTCTAGTTACCAAGCGAAATGAAAAACTCAAGCATCGAGCGCACACGACACTGTCCATAAATCTAACGTCGATGTTTGCGCATGCAAGAAGGAATGTATTCGTACAAGATGGCCGGTAGACCATACAACTCGAACTTCATGCAAGATGTACGTGTTGCGCTCGTGCACATGTAAGCATACGTCATGAAAGCCTTCATGACCTACTTTCCTGCGCACGAGTTACAGCAGTGTAAACGCTCTTGAAGCAATATATGCGCAGGATGTCAGGTCGGACGTGTCGTGGCTTCAGTCTGGTTGTAAGGTGATGGCAGCTGACAGCGCTGTCCATCATCCGACAAATGGCCGACATTCCGCAACCGAATCTCCGTCATGCAGTCATGGGCTTAAGATTTTTTTTTGCGTTTCTAGTCGAAAGTCTCGAAGTTTCTCACCCCGTCATGCATTGCCTGGGTTTTCTGGATGTTCAAAGGTTTTAGGTTTTTACATTTCCGATAGAAAGTTTCGAAGTTTCCTCCACCCCCTCGCAATGTGATATGCAATCCCAAAGAGGCGGCAGCATTTCCATGATGATGATGTATCTTTTTACAACACTACCGCATCCACATGGACATTGGACATTGGCAACTCCAAGAACTACTTGGGAATCAGTGCTACCATTACTTTCATCTGAGGCAAGCGTACCTGGACCAGCCTGACTTACCATATCCTGACCTGACCTGTCTTCTTCATCTTCTCCATGCTGTACATAATAAACATATCAATTAATCGTGGATCAAGCCATGTCCCCGACCCCGCAGAACGTCACGGCGGAATCGCACCCATGGGGCTTCGCCCTCTTGCTCAGGCTGGCACATGTACGCAACTGAGGTTCTTGTGTGCATGTCTCCGGATGCAGGTGATTTCTGGCAACCATACTGTTCTTTCAGCCGAATGGACGCCTCAAATCAATGAATCAATTGGGCACCACGCCATCTCTCTTTGCGATAATTTACTATTGGTATGCGTACCTGGCTCTCACAGACCTGTTCCGCTGTTGGCTGTGCCCGTAATTCCGCAGCGGAGCGGCTGACGGCAGTGCTTTGCAAGGCAGTTTGATTTGTGGGTGTATATCCCCGAAAGCGCATGATCATCTGGGGCACAAATGGGGGTTGAACACCATTCTGCGGCAGATGGGCTGACAGTTTTGGCTATGTGCCGCCCGTGCCACCAAGGTTGGATTGCCCTGTTGGTGCATCTCCTGAACATCCGGTTGTTGAAAGAATAGAAAAAAGACACGCCAGCGGCGTTAATGCCAAGAGGCAGCCAAAGCTGATCTCGCGCTTCAGTTTTGCTGAGGTTACTTACTGCGTGATGTGCGCGGTCGAGAAAGGGCCAGAAACCTTAGCGCTAAGGTGACCGGGTCTCATCCCCGGAGTTCTTACAAGCTTTATTGCCGCATTTCTGGTGAGGTTGATTGACATGTCGGCCACCTCATTAATCCGGCGTTCCATAAGCCTCCGTAGTTGCGTCTTCTTGTGGGGGATGCTGCATCCCTCCATTTAGGCGCGAGATCAGCTCTGGCTGTCTCACCCGTTGTCAACGCCGCCTTTTTTGGGCTGGTGTATCTCTTTCCTTTTCGATTCTTCAAACCAATCAGGAGGCACGTCTTGTCCCCTCCGCCGTGAATCACGGCGAGAGGAACGTAAAACGTTGCGTGGATCCCAATTGTTGATTTGTTTAGTCTACCATATGGATTGCATTACGAAGCCTGGCATGGTTCTCAACAGCTGGAAATGCGTTTCATTTACAAGCTGTTGTTTTGTTTTGGTGCTTGGACGGTGCGCTTGGCATGCCTTGCTGGTCCATCATCACCAAAGAGTACTTGATACAACACACAGCCTCGTCATCCTAGGCTTGCCAGTGCCTACCCGAATAGGCGGAGGCCCATCTAGAGCCCATATGAGCCCACAAGGTACAGTACGGCCACCTATCATCAAGGGCTATCAGATGGGCACCATACCAGGACCCATTTGATCACGCTGTCAAATGGGCCTTGGATGATGATGACAATGAAGGAGTGTCATTTTACCTACTTGATCAGTCCCACCTATGGTCAAGTGGTTAAACTGCCACCTTCGATTCGAGGGGTCATGCTCAAATCTTAGTTCGATGCAAGCGGTTTTCCGGTGTGCCCGGGACACTGATACTTAGGGAAGTTGCTCTTGAAGCAAATTCCGCCGTAGATTACGCCTGCCAGCATTCGGCGGCGTCCAAATTTCATTCTCACCAATTGATAAATGGGTCAACCTACTGGGAAGCACGCGACGTGTGTGAAGGCGTGGGTAAAGAAATATTTTGTCTGTGTGGGTTTTAACCACCTCAATTTGTTACAAGGTGCACTACCTGCAGCAGATTTCGCCCGGCTTTGTACGTTTCTGGTTGCATCCAGCACAAATATGCATTTAGTGCTCACCCTTGGGCTCAAATCAACCCTTGGCACATCTCTCTGTCGTCAAAACCGACTTTGATACCGCTGTATTTTTTTTCCCTTTTTTTATGTAGCATGTCAACCAGGTAAATGAACTTGCCCTTTGCCATTGACCCTGCATATCACAGTCCGAGACGAACTTAATCGCTAAAGTACAGTACCCACGTGTATGAACGCCTATCTCTAGGTTGTTTTAGCCCTGTGACTGTGTATGGAAGCTCCTGATCTGGTTGAAAAGTGTCCCTGTCTAAAGAGCTTGTGTCAGTGGGCACTCGCCCATACGCGTGGGCAGTGTTTGAACAAAGACTTGTAAACAACAGGGCTTGCATTTATTTGAAATTGATGCAAAGTGCTGCAATCGTTAATTTTTTCGGAGTCGACTGTGAGGGCTCCCTTGTGAGTATGGGCAGCGCACCATTGCTTGTTTTTGATGGTGAGACTGCTCAACCCTGACTCGACAGGGTGTACGCTGCTGACCAGCAGGGACCAACACAAGGGAAAACTACACCGGTGGCTTACTACGGACACTAAAAAAGTTTAATGAGGGTTAAGATCGGCACGAGAGGCAGCAATGGACTTCATCATGGCAACTGCACAGTTCGACAGGGCTCGACTGGCTGAACCGTGCACTCACTGGGTACCCGGCATCTGCTAACAGCCAAGCGAAAGTCTACCTTCCTAATGTGTGCGTGCTCCATGATGCCAACTGCCTGTTATCCAATGCTTACTGGATGCGCGAGACGGCCTACAGGCTACGTCACACCGGCACTGACGTCACTACTGGCAACAGTTGCCGAGGAAATCCTTGGGCACCTAATACCCCCTGATCCATGCGGAACTGCAACTTAACTAGGATCCCTTTATTTTTGACTTGAATTTGCTAAGCTTGATCAAATGTGGCGGTAGTATGCCCATGAACCCCCGTTAGATGATTACAAATGTCGTCTGAGGCTGCTCATGAGTCACTGACGACACGATGAGATGACAAATTTGGAGGCATCTTGCAAACACCAAAACAAAACAAAGTCAATCGGGAAACCAGCCGATGCGGTGACAGCTACTGCAAACACAGGTATGCTTTGCGACATGACCTCACAACGCGAAGGGTACGTATCGGTTCGTGGGGCCATGGACGGCCCATCCTTCCACCTGGGCCAGCATAATGTGAACATGCATGTAATTTAAGGTAAATGTTTCAAGAGGCAGGCGTATCTTTGGCAATGAACGTTTTTCTTTGCAAGTGGAAATGCCGGTCCCCTCTCGTGAACTCACGGTTGACCGACAATGTTGTCAGATCTTTGCAGACGTAAACGTGGCACCCCTCTCCATTTCAGACGATTCCAGACAACCCAGAGTCAGAGACGTCAGAGTTGGAGATGGTATCTTGGGAGTATCTGTAACTCTGCATTTCCCTGCACAGACCGAGCCTCCAGGGTGCGCTTTTGTTCAACACTGCGGTTCTTGACTTCTGGTACAGGTCCTGCAAAGTGCTGAAAACACATAGTCAATGTTTTAATGTCTAAGCATGTCCTTTTCGTGCCGACATGATTTCAATGTCTCTTGCTTTGAGCAGGCTTTACGACCAGTCGGTGAACTGCTGCTCCGGCGTTCGTCTGTCAACAGTTCATGCAGCAACTTCAGGACAGCATAGCTGTGTAAAACTTAACTTTGTTATCAGATTTAGTTCAAAGACGACTTTTCAGTGTCCTTGTCAAGCAAGCTTGTCAGAATGTTGACCAGAGAAGCAAATGCCTGCCCTCAGCTTTGCATTGAGACAGCGACGGCACGGTGCGCAACTCCTCACAATAAATGAATCATATATGATGGTCTGCAATTATTTCTGTACGTTGTCCTGGTGACAAGCTTGCTCAGATACCGCTGTACATCATATCTACCAGCACTGGCCCGTGCAAACTGAACAGATCTCTTGGCAGCTATACCAGCCCTGCGCACCATGGCCACCCCTACTGTAAATCAGGCACATAGCTAGGCGTGAGCGATCAGTCATGGCTATTTTGTCCATACCAACACTGGCCTACGTGCTTCGCGTGTTTTAATCATGCTACCGACTCACGCACTCACACTGGGGCACAAGGCCAAAAAGCTCACGGTTGGTATTCACATACCAGTGTAAGTAATATGAAATAAATCAATCGGGAACCACGCCATTGCCGCCTCTTCGCCGGGCTGACCAGCCTGGGCCTGAGGCCGAAGCCCCCTGGGTACGTCTTCCTCGTCGTGTTTCACGGCGCAGGGGACCTGGCATGATTCCCGATTGAATTATAATTATTATTATTGGTGCGGTATGTCACCTGTTTCTGACACACCGTACAAATACCACCAAACAGGCGACGAGCGTTTAGGGAGCGTGACTCCATGTTCGCGTGTTGAAAAATCAACACATTGTTGCTTTGTTGACCTGGCAGCGAGTCTGAAGCACCACCGGGACCGCTTGTTGGTATGGTTACGGTATTGACATGATTCCCGATGGATTGATTTATTAATGTGTTTTCAATAGGAAACCAATAATGACTTTGGGTGCTAGTACATCGCCTTTTCCTTCTGTTCCTTTACTGCAGCTTGCTGTGCCCGGGCATGAGGCCAAAGCCCTTTGGGCATGCTCATTGGGTCGGCATTCAAAAGAAATAAATCAATAAACCGATCGGGAGCCACGCCATGTCCCCTGCACTGTGAAACACGGCGAGAGAGATGTACCCAGGGGGCGTCGGCCCAACACCCAGGCTGGTCAGCCCGGGGAACAGGCGGCAAGTTTTTCGGCAGAAACACTCATCAATGCCATCAACCGCAAGGCGAGACCCGGCATGTCCCTGGATCCTTTGCTCACGGAGGACTCCCCTTTCCAAGTAGCCGGGGGTTGAAACATGCGCCAGTTCGAAGACCGCTTTGCAAGTGGCCAGGGTGTTGAGATTTAGTGACAACTTACAGATTATTGACAGTACAGAGAATATAAGTATAGGACTCTGGTGGAGGATGCCAGAGTCTCCATCTCCAGTGGGGAAGGTAGGAGGATCTGGGGTCACTGGAGACAGTCAGCAGGCAGGATAGGCAAGCCTGCCCTGAACGTGCTGCCGCTCGCACAAGCCAACGGCCTGCATGGGTCGATGCTGAGTTCCCGAAGTGTGGAATTAATAATAACCCGTAGAGTTATTATTAATAATAATAACTCTACGGGTGTGCGGTGGCAAAGCATGAAGAGCCCTCAAATTTGTTTTCTGACGGTGCAGGTGGGGAATTCAACACTGCGGGTGTGCAGCGGCAAAGCAAAAAGTTGGCCCGTGGGCAATGCGGATGGATAGTACAACGCTGCGGGTGTGCTTGCTGCCGCACGACAGCATGCGAAAAGAGGAAAAGACAGCAAGCACACAGAGTTTCTTGGACAAAGCAGATGAGGAATCCAACGCTGCTGGTGTGCAGCGGCAAAGAACTTGAAGAGCTCGAAGGACTTGCAAGGTCGAAGCAGCTGTGGAAGCCAACACTGCAGGTGTGCAGCGGCATGGCATGAAGAGTCCTCGTGGACACTGCGGGTGAGAAATCATACCCGTGGATGCACAACTGCAAAGCACACAGGGACTTTCCCGGCGTTCACGCCCCTCCAGGTATCATGACTATTTCCTGCCATTGTCTATTTCATGCAGCGATGCTTATTGGTAAACATTACCAGTCGAGGTTGCGGCACACTTAGCAAGATAGCCGTTACAATCAACTCAGGAACGCTAACCTGAGTCGGTATCATATATGGCCTCATTCAGAGCCCAGGCATACAAGGTTTAGCACACACAATCTAACCAGCTATCTCAAGATAGCTGGTTTTCAACAATGATGATGCATCATGCGGATCTCTGCATGGACATTGGCAACACTTGATCATTGGTAGCATGAACTTCTCAATTACAACCCTATGTAGGTTCACTGGGGCAAGTGTGCCTGGAACACTTAGCTTTTCAAGGCATCGATCCAGTTAGACGCGACATCAGCTCTGGTTGTTTTGCCCGATGTCAACAACGCCTTCTCTGGGTGCGGGCGTTTTCATCCATTTTCATTCATGTCATGGTATAAAGGCATGCAGATGGCTACCTTGGTACAGCGCATACACTGTGGCGTCCCAGAACCCATCTTGGCATCTGGTATGTATTGAGGTAAGAGGGCGTATTTGGGCAAGTCCTCTCAGGTCTCCCTCTCGCCGTGTTTCACGGCACAGGGGACATTGTGATTTATACACATCGTACACCCATTTGCGTTCTCTACTGCCGAGCGGCGTGATGTCCGATTGGTTGTATATGTTTACTGAACTCAATTTACTTAACTCAATGCTTGCGTCGGCCTGGTGTGGGCACCGATCAAGTAACATCAATCAACCAAACGGGAACCAGGCCATGTTCCCTTGCCGTGAACATGGTGAGATCAACTTCCCAGTGGGGGTTTTGGCTCAGGCCCAGGCGAGTCAGCCTGGGGAACAGGCGGCAAGAGACGCTCCACCGCTAGCGCTTCCGCTAGCGCTTCCCGAAAATTGGATTGCGAACACACCTTTTCTTTTCTGTCTGACAGGATGAAGTCGGAGGTATTACCGTACTGCAGCTAAATATTCAATCGAAATCGCAAAAAAAAGGCTGTTTGAAAAAGTTTCATCCTAAATCTCCAGAAAGTTTTGGTCAAAAAATGGCGACTTATACTATCTAACTTTTGGGGCTATTGTAATAAATAATCCCGATTTATTTTACCTACGGGTGAATGGTTTGCGGGATTCGGACAAAGTTTGAATATTAGCGTGATTGAATAGTTAGCGGCTATACGGTACATAGTTCCTGCCTGACAGGATGAAGTCGGAGGTATTACAGAAAAGGTATCAGTTTGCAAGATGCAGGGCGCATGATACAACTGGAGACATATATAGCTTATCTGGAGTCAACAGACATAGCGTGATCCCCAATGCATCTCTTTGTGTATTTATCTAACAGAAGGGTTGTCTCCAATGGAAACTAAAAACTACAGCATGATTCCCGATGTATTTGTTTGTTTACTCATATAACAGAAGGGTTGTGTTTGATGGAAATTAGAAACTAACCCTTCGACACTGCTCCATCAGACTGCTGTTGTCTGCTCCTGATGCTTGAACATGCGTTTGATGGCTGCATGTTATAGGCCCCCTGTTTCGGTCCGAGATGCCTGAAAATGCATGAACGGATGTACAACTTCAGCTCCAGATGCCTGGAAATGCATGAATTTTAGGGACAGAGTATGGGGACACACCCCTCCTTGGCGATGCACTGCCGGGCAGTTGTCAGGGTAGTTACACTTGACAAAGCTGGAGTTGCGAACAGGCAAGAGCTTCCTGTGTAGCCCTTTTTACTCGCGAGTGCACCTTGAGAGGATGAACAGGCGATGTGGGGTTTGTGCTCATCCTTGTCGCTGGACACTGGTCACTAGATGCCCTTGCTCCTCTGATTTGCAATGGCTCGTATGCTTGGTGCTGCAGAGAATTTTTTTAAAATGGTGCTCTGGCGATGTTCCAGGCTTCTTGCAGGCGCTTGCTGTTTTGCATGGTTGATGGTGAGAGTCCATCAAATGCAGCCCTTTTAAATTGGCCAAATGTATACAGTAAGCCAATGGTGGAGATTGTGTATCCCTAGCCGGAGCATATGCAGTTGATATCCGCGAGATGTGACTGGTTCTAGATTAGTGCACATGTGCTTCCCGCCCGATGCTGGTAATCCACTGCAATCTTCCTGATTAACAAGACTACTACGATCCGTCCAGGCAAGCACCAGTACGCTTGCAATAGGCCTGGTGTGGTTCCCTCACCTTGCTGTTCCCATGCTTGCATCGAGTTCACACAACCGGTACTTGATTGTGCTCGATTGGCGACTTGCAGTATTTTTGCCTGCAACTCGTTGCAAAGATCCAGAAGCAATATAGCCAACCGTCCTACCGGTCAGCGTGAGGAATATTATAATGGGTGAGAGCTCAACGAAAATTGTTCAGGTGGTGATCCTGCAGCTGCTGCCCCGTGTATCGCTCGGATGGCAATGTCAGGTACGGCGAGTTCGGATATCGAAGTGTTTATTTGCGAACTGGTGAAGGTGCACTTGCCAATGCTCATGTGCACGCCATATGGTTCCTCCATAACTTGTCATCACCGCGATCACAGGGCTGCGTTGACAAAACATGGGTCTCAGAAGGGAAAAATCGAACTGTTTTCGCACTGTTTTCGAATGAGAGCGCGGGTCCCGGCATGCAAATTGTGGCATGGCGCAATAGAAGTGTGCCCGAGGCTTACAATTGATCCCGTGGCCTTGGGTTTGCAACGAATTACGCATGGAATTACATGGATATGTTTGCGTATGCACGGGCAAATGGAGTTAGGCAAGAACAGCAGGCCCTAATGATCATGAGCAGCTGCCTGCTGCCGTCTATGCTCGGGGCCCTCCCGTGCACCCCCCTCGGCCTGCGCCGCAGCAGCAGCGGCCGGGGGATCCGGCTCCCGGCCCGAGGCGCCACGGCGCGAGTGGCGCTGCAACACAGCGGCAAATGCGCGATGGATCTCAGACACATGCTGCAGCGCATCTTCCTCCGGGGGTCCACGAGATCTCACCCCCCTGCCGCCCCCTCCCTGATGTTCTCCTCCACCATCGTCTGATTGCCGTGCGTGCGGACTCGAATCGTCTGCGGCCTCCTGCTGCCATTGCCGAAGCGACTGTGCCGCCTTCGCGGCGCCCAGTCCGGCGTCTGAGCTCAATTTCAGCGGGGTATCGTGGTCCCCACCCCGAGAGGGTGCGGGCTCGCCGTTGCCCAAGGACCCGGACGCTTCTCGAGCCGCCCCAACGCCCGTTGTGCTAGACGGATCCTGCAAGGCGGCCCCTGTAGGCACGGCGCTGTTCCCCCCCTTGCCTCCTGCCTGCGACGCCTGCGCGCGGGCCGCCGACGGCGGGCGGCGGCGGCCGCCGCACGCGGCCGCCCGCGTCTGCACCCTCTGCCGCTGCAGCGAGGTCCCGCGCACGCTTGGCGGCGGCAGCGTCACGTGTCGTGAAGTTTGCGAGGATAGCATCCACGCGGGCACCCACCCTCGAGTGCCACTGTGCGGCAGCGTCGTCCTCATCAGCCCGCACGTCCGTCACGTTGGCAGGGACCGCAGGGTCATCAGCTGCGGCGTGACCACCATCGCCACGTATGCTCGCCTCAGCCCAACCCCTCACCGCGCCGGCGTTGGGCCGTCCCAACCCAACCCCCCCCTCCACAGGGGCCCCCTCCTCCTGAGCTACCTGCCCATCTCGCACGCCATGGCCAGCACCCTGTGAGGCGCGTTGCGGAGGTGTGACCTCACTCGCACCCGCGCTCAGGGGAATGGCGGCGTCGTTGATTGCATCCCGGGCGCCCGCGTGCACGCTTGTGGCATGCTGCCCCATCAAGGCCTCTCCGGTCGGAAGACGTTGCTCAGAATCGCTGAAACTCATGGAGTCAGACGACACCGCCTGATCTGCCAGACGGTCTTCATCGTGCGGGTCTGTGTTGTGTTGATGCACAGTTCTCGGCACCCGGCTTGCCTCAAGCCCAGTCTCTGCCGATCCAACCTCGCCCATATGCCCGTGTCTGTCAAATCCGCCCCCCAAACTACCCCCCTCCTCCTCCTCCTCAACCTCGACCTCCTCTTCTGCCTCGTCATCCATGTCTTGAATGTAGTACTCCTCCACCTCATCGTCGTCGTGCGCGTAGTCCGCCTCATCATACTGCATCATCCACCGATCCACCGTTAGTACTGAGCACGCACTAGACAAGTTGGCATCTTCGAACCCCTAACCTTCATGCACAAATACCTTTCACAATTTGTCCCCGAATGAAGTTCGGTCCCCGTTTCTGCCAGCGACATGCATGTACTTGCCCGCGTCCGAACCCAAGAAACCCTCTGCCTGGTGAAACACTGCTTTTGCGTGCTTTGTACACTTCAGGAAGAGGCTCGGAGCTTTTGAAGTACTGTTCGATTTCAGTGACGACGTCTGAAGGCGTAGAGCGACACCTGAACATGTCGAAGGGTATGGGCCCACACGTGTAAACGTTGGCGTCCTCAGGTGGCACCTCAAGTCTGGCTGAAGTCGGGAGGTAATGCAATGGCAGTAAGGAGTTGACGCAATGGCAGACGAGAGTTGATGCAATGGAAGTCAGGAGTTGATGCAATGGCAGTCGGGAGTTTAACAAATGGCAGTCAGGAGTTAGTCGGGAGTTCATGGCAGGGACGCATTTCCAGGAACGGGCAGGCATCATGGTAGCTTTGGAAACTGATGAGGATCAGTAGATTGAGTGGAGAAGTACCCAAAAAGTTGGCATCCCTAGCATGGCTGGCATTGCTTCGCCAGAATGGGGCTCGACCCCCATTTCTGCTCCACACAGTCATTTAACTCCAAGGCTACAGACCCACGAAGGAAACTGCCTCGCAAACACTGCAATATGTCTGGTCGAATATTTCGCGACGGTGCCTGTAATCGGGTTGACGTCCTGCTTCACATGGGCCAAGGGATGGCACGCAAAACAAATTACTTAAAAACATTGGGTCTGCAAGTGTTGTTCCTATCTAGGTAATCAGAGAGGACTAAGCAGGACTGACCAAATTGGGACGACAGCTTCGCTGCATCTGTCAACATAACAGCGCGGGATCGATCGTTTCGGTTCAGCAAGAGCAGACACTTGAAGAGTGCAACACGCCAGTGCTCCGCCAGAATGGTGTTTGACTCCCGTTTCTGCTCCGCATGCTCGCGAATTTTTAGGGATACAGACCCACAAAGCACTGGAACACGCACATGGACTCCCGACGCGAAAGCGTCCCGCCATGCCTTGGGCACCTTCACGTGCGGTGGGGGGCTGGTCAGCATGTGCAGCCTCCACTGCCTGCTGACGGCCGCGAGCAAGCTGCCAGGGAGGTGTGTGACCCCCGTGATGTTGCTGATGTTGTTGATGTTGGCTGAATTGGTACCTCTAGCAGGAGAGGATGAGAGCTCACGAGCTTCGGCCAAGAGGTATCGGCGCCACCCCGCCCTCAAGCGCCTGTCGTTGTGACTCAGCACACACCTTTCTTGTCCCCCCCTGCAACAAACCAGCACCTCCTCCCCAACAGCGCACATGCTGCATGTGTAAACTGAAAACTTGGGTTCGTCAACAACTGCGCGCAACTCATCTGTGTACATCTCGTCTCAGATGTTCAAACACACTCGCTAGCGATGCCTCAAGTGCTAGTGCAATGCCTAGGGTTCCAAGTCGACTCTCACAGTGATCACAACCCTTTAATATAGTCGGTTGTGCTTCCGTATGGGATGTCGTGGGGGTCCTAAGAGTGGTAATTGCAATCATTTCCAGCTGAGATTTGCATGGGCTGTAAGCACACACCACCACCCCCTATTGGTTGAGAAGTCCTGAACTTGACTTGCTGGATCTGACTCTCATTTGATTGAGCAAGTAGAGTAGATGTACTTGCTCGCATTGCTTGACAGCATAACGACATCTGATGAAGTGGACAGGATGACAAATATGTTGTCACCAACGTGCTGCGACAACTCAGCATCGGCCAATGTAGGGGCACTGCTGTCATGACCAGGCACTCCCTTCAAGTTTGAGCTCGCGCGAGCGGCCGCTCGTGTATGACAGGCTTGCCTGTCCCGACCGCGGACGTACTATGAGCTGTGTAGAAAATCGAGCGAGGATACTTGGTTGCTTTCGGCCTGAGCCGTAGTGGTTGCTCTCAACCATGTAATGTGATGATAGTGCTGTCTACAGCGCTACCGCATCCACATGGTCATCTGAACAGCAGACTCCTCGAAGGGGGGGGGAGGTGGGGGGAGGCACGCACGCTGAAGTGCATGCAACTCAAAGACGCTGTGCCGCACAGCGCAAGAGCCGTCGCCGAAGCGGGGGAAGAAGCCCAACGTCGCGTTGGTGCTGTCAACGCTGCTGAAGTCGCGCTCGATCTGACTCAGCTCTGATTCATCGAGGTCCTCGTCTTCGTAGTCGTCGGCGGCCACCGCGCCCAGCAGGCCGCCGAGGGTGTCGGGATCCAGATAGCTCTGGAGCTGGGCTAGCATCCCAGCGAGCTGTGACCGGGTCGCGTGGTAGCGAGGCTGCACAGCATCCTCATGGACATCAACGCTTTGCCAAACCATGTGATTGTGCGGTTCCAGATACCTGATTTTGTGCGAATTCTGGGGACAAGAATGCAGAAACCCCATCTGGCGAAGCGCTGATGGACATTGCTGCTAGTTGGTGTGCACAGTGCTTCGACGGAGGGGGTTGATTTGACCACATTTCTGTCAGACATTCGTGCATTTTCAGGGATACAGATCCACAAGCAAACTGCCTGGCGAAGCATTGATGGTGCATTTGACAGTACCAATGTGATTTGAATTTTGACGAAGACATCCGTCTCGACGGCATTTGCTGTTCTTTCAACCGCTCTGACCCTGCTGATGCAAGAAATTGATTGATTTTCGGACCATCGAGGTTGTTGGGATTTATATAGCTCTGGAACTCTGCCAGCATCCCGGCGAGCTGTGACCAGGAACTTGATAGCGAGACTGCATGGCAGGGTGTGATATTCTGCCGAGTCGAGAACAAACGACAGGCTGCACGCTGGAGTAAGGTCCTCCGCTGAGTTCAACGCTGGAAATGCTGGAGCGTTGTCTAGTACACAGACAGACTAGCTCAAGCAATGAATGTGTGATCAAAGAGGTTCCCGCTAAGTAACACTACAAGCGGATTTCCCGCTGGGACGGGTTCACCTTTGATGCTTCACTGGGCCGGTCTGCACTTTGAAGATCCCTGAAGAGGACCCGAGTTGAGGTGCGTTTCACTTCATCACGTGGTCCACCTGCTGGTTCAGATGGTAGTGGAGTCATGGGTCTGGGCGTTGAACAGTCATTTGTTCTGAGGCAAGGACGCTGCCGTGAGCGTGTGGTACTTGGTCTGCCGCGCCCCAGTCCCATTGTGCTGGAAAGCTTTCTAGACAACACGTGTAGTTGTCAATGTTCATGTGGTTGCATTTGGTAATGACCACATGGATGCGCTTGGAGTTGCATGTGACCTTGTCCTTGCACTTGGAGTTGCCAATGTCCGTGTGATTGTGCTCGGAGGTGCCAATGTCCGAGTGATTGTGCTTGGAGTTGCCAGTGACCTTGTCGTTGCACTTGGAGTTGCCAATGTCCGTGCGGTTGTACTTGGAGTTGCCAATGTCCATGTGGATCCAGTATCGTTGCACCCAGAGACATCAAACATCATCAGGGTGTGTGGGGGGAGGAGGCGAGAAACAAACACACACCGAGTCTGGTAGGCCCGCGGCCCGGAAAATGCTGTCCACGTCAGGGTTGGCCAAATCCACCTGCATCCCTGGCAGCCAGTCGCTCCTATCTCCCGACGAACTCAGCATCCCGTGCCTTACAGCTTCAGCTTTCTCCTGCACCATGCTCCGAAGCGCTCTCTTTTGTGTATTTGCATTGGTACCAAGGATGATACCAAGAATGACAGAAAGGAAAATAAGGTAAAGAACGAATGAGGAGTGCTGATGTTCGATCCTCAGAAATCGTGCAGGTGCTAGTCCGATAAACGGCGATTTCTGTTATTGGACGGTGCAGGTGCTGCTGACCCAAGACTGCGTTGCGTCACGTTTTCTATCCCATTGGTGCGGATAGCAATTGATCCGGAAATTAGATGAAAGAATTGCATGTTTATGTGCCGGACAGGTACCCTCGGAGCAGCGTTGCGTTTCTAGCCAATTGTTGTCTGGACTGCGATAGACGAAATGTGAGGCAGAGTGGTGCTATTATGTTTGAGTCGGAACAGGGTTGAGGTTGGGTAATTTACTGATCCGAGCAAATTGGCACGTTTCTTGGTGAGCTCATTGGTAGGCAGCCATGGAGTTGCCTACGAAATACAGAAAGACTTGAGCACTCTCTTGGAAGGGACAGTAGTTACTGTTCCTCCCAGAGAGTGCTCAAGTCTTTCGTGTATTTCGTAGGCAACTCCATGGTTGCCGACAAATGAGCTCGCCAAGGAACGTGCCCATATGCTCAGATCAGTAGATTACCTGAACTGACCTTATTCCCAACTGAAACAGAGCAGTTGCGCCTACGACTGTTGAGCGCTCAAGCCGCCCAACAACATTCGTGTCAACGAAATGTGTTGGCAAACATTTACCACATGAGGCAGCGACACACTCAGGGATTCCGGCCTGAGTCGTCCACATACATGGCCTCAATCTAGAGCCCAAGCACACAAGGTTCGGCACACACAATGAAATCATCTATCTCAGGATAGCTGGCTTCCAACAACATGCGAGTCTGAGTGGCGCACCTGTGCCTGCTCGGCGCTCAAGCCGCCCGACAAGCCCACGCTGTGTTCATGCAAAGCGGCTTGCTCAGCGCGTGCCGCTGCAAGTCGCTTTATAGCGTCGTCAATCCGCTCCCCTGGCTGTATGTGCACAAAGGCGACCTTCACCTGCAACAACAAAAACACCGTCGGTCGTTGCCATTCATAGCGTCGTCAATTCGCTCCCCTGGCTGTATGTGTACAAAAGCGACCTTCACTTGCAACAACAAACACGCCGTCGGTCGTTGCACCGTATGAAGGCACCTCTCAAAGGCGTGCTTGCATGGAGGGTTCAGCCGGGCATGAGGCCGAAGCCCTTTGGGCACGCCCTGTCGGCGCAGTGCGCACCTTGTGAGACATTGTGTGTTGATGATAATGATTTATCTGCGATGCGGCGCTTGACAGGAACTATTTCCTGCCATTATCTATGTGATGTAATGATGTATCTGCGATTCGGCTGCTTGGCAGGAACTGTTCTGAATGCGCAAACTCGATGCAGTACGACTTTGGGCTATAGTAATTGCGTCTCTCTATGTGATGTAAAGATGATGTATCTATGTATATTTACAACACTATCTCAAGATACCGCATCCACAATAGACAACATTGGGAACTTCACAAACTACTTGAGGATCCCAATTAATTTTAATTTGTTTACATCGGTGGCATCGAGGGTCCCAATTACTTTTCATTTGTTTACATCGGTGGCATGGAAGAGTGCCGCTCGGCGAGACATGAGGAATGTACAATGAGTAAGTAGTTCAGTATACCTCAACTCTTGGTGCCTTTGTCGTTTTCGTTGGCTGCACCAACATGCCTTTGGAGGTTCTGATGTTGTTTCGAACCTCCTCTTTATTATACAAACATCTACCTCCCAGGAGGCTGCTGCACTCGACTGCATCAGCGGCCATCTCTGAACCCGGCTCACTGGAAAGTACCCTGCAGGTAAACGCGAGATCTATTGTCAGCATTTTGTCGTATTCAACGCGCCTGTTTCTCAGTGTTGACCAGCCTGAGGCCGAAGCCTGCCTGTGTGTCCGCAATGTTGCTTCACACCGTCAACGTCGCCTTAGGTCCAGGAACCGAGCGGACTCAGCTGCCGAGCAAATGCATCTGTGTGGGGCATTGTACTTGAGCTCCAGAACAGATGTGCCACACAGTACCTCTTCAGCAGTGACGAATGTGGATGTAGGATTTACATCTGATGAGAAAGGACGTGCTGCGGTGGCTGCCGCTCTTCGTGGCGTCGGTGGGAAATACAGTCGAGTAAGCATGACCGTATCGTTCAGGCGCTGACAGGACGTTGCAGGATGATGCATGCGCTGAAAACAGCACATTTGCCCATATGTCACCCTACCCGTAAGTATGGATTAGACAGGCGCGCAACACGAGAGCTATGCCTGAGTGCATACACTTGAAGGGCACGACGTGACCCCACGACACTCTGACTGAGCGATGGCAATTGTAAACACGGCATCTGCACCCGCGACATTTGGGCTATTATCATTTAAGAAATACTAGTAACGATGCATCGAAGTCGAGTAATTATTTGGGCACACAACTAAATCCGTCAGGGACTTCCGTCGGGTGGCTACCGGGACGCAGTCCTTTGTGAGGCTATATTTTCATTGAAAACCCAAGCATTAAATGTCGAATGATTTCCAAACCGGCAAACGCTTTATCTCACCACTTTCCTGGCTCTTGACGCCGTCCCAGGTTATCAATCAGTTCAGCAAACCCTGACAATTCTTGACGGTGCGCAAGTACTGTCGACAGCTTTTGTTTAAAAAAGAGGGAACGTGTACTTTATCGATAATTCATCGCATCTGCCGACGATTTTGAATACAGTCGTTTCTCATCACCACACTGCCCGTGTACGTTTTGTGACCAAATGCACGTATGGCTACGGTGGGATACCGCATGCGCATTCTGCACGAAAGACGGGTGAGAACCGGTGAATTTCAAGCACGCTATTCAAACAGAACAGGTATACTGGCAACTTTCCTTCTCCATCCAAGAAGGACACCTCACCTCGTCTGTGCATGCAAGCGGGCAGCATCAGCATGAGCCATCCTCAAAATAGAATCCGTAGGGTGCTGCAGCCATATTCGGTGATGTGCATACATTGGGGGTGCCGGAGCGGGGCCTAAAGCTTGGTGCGATGCATGTGTTCTGAACAAGTGAAGAAGATGGCCAAGGTGCCGGATCTGCAGTCCATATTGAAAAGCAACACAGGAAGTAAAAATTGACGCCAGGCATGCTCCAAGTATTGCAAACCTGATGCGCGCACGATGATGTGCCGTACTTGAAGGAGCATTCATGGTGGACAAAACAGGCCCGGGAAACGAACTTCCACGGAGAAAACAAATCTTTCACAAGTAAAATTGATGATGTCGGTTCTGAGAACAACCATACTGTAGGGCATTCAGGAACTGCATGCCCGAGGCTTAGACTGAGCACGAACTCCAACACAGTGACTATCTCGCGAGATAGCGCCCAGCCCTCGATTTGTACACTGCAGCGCAAACTCTCGCCGAGAGCCTTCTTGATGTAGACGAAAGCGGCCCGTGCAACATGGAAGGCAGATCGAGGTGACCTTCTGGCAGAATGGGACGTCACATTGTTCCCAGTCGTTGTCGCGCTTCCTGTAGAAATACATTCTAGAACGAACCCTGCGGCTGCTAGTTGTTGTACACGCCGTGTAGTGCCTCCAACATTGCGATACATTGACGATTACTGTAACTAAAATGAAGACAGGAAAGCTTGGAACTAGTGAGCTCGAAGTCAGCGTTGTCTGCATGGGCACAATGGTGCGCTCTCTGAAGCGCTAATTGACAGTACTGCTGTCGCTAGCAAGCCGACAGGCAAGACGCATGCACGAGTACATTCACCGCCATGAGCAAAAGAAAGTGATTTCTTTTAAACATGTGCTTGCATTCTTTCTCAGACTCGTTTTCTCGTCCTCACAAGCCTCGTTGCTTTGCTGTGGTTCACGGGCTTCAAGTCGTACATCCTGAAAGCGCGTTTCCATACTTTATTGTATCTCTTAGATTGCTTTCATTCGAGACCGATATTGTTGCGCAGACGTTCGGGGCACAGAACACGGAGGCTGAAGCCTTCGAGTTGCTGGACAGGTACATGGAGCAGGGTGGCAACTTCATCGACACCGCCGAGATGTACCCCGTTCCGCCGAACGTGTCACATACCGGCAAGACTGAGCTCATTGTCGGGAGATGGATGGCTGAGCGCAAAAATCGCGATAAAGTCATTCTTGCGACGAAGGTTTCCGGAGGCATCACGTGTGGTGGCCACGTCGCGGGATGGGTGGCGGGTAACAGGTTCTCTTCTCTCCCCAATCGATGCCCTGTCGCCATCTCGAATGCTCTGTTCAGCCGCTGTGAATCGCACCTACGCACCTATGCAGTCCGAACGATGCTGCGTCTGTGATTTCATCGCCGTTAGTAGACGTCAGAATCAACATATCTCGTACCAGACAGACGCTCTCGATCCCGCCGTAGAGTACGCCTGTCGAATTCCGTGACGTACAATGCCTCATTTTCGTATTTTTCAACGGGCTTGCCGGCGGTCCAGGTCAGAACCCTACGACGAGAGCGCACCCCCTGCGGACCTCACCCGAAAGCAGATCTTTGCATCCCTCGAAGCGTCCCTGAGGCGACTGCAGACGGACCACATCGACCTGCTTCAGCTCCATTGGCCGGACCGATACGTTCCTATCTTTGGACACAAGCTCTACCGGCACGCTAAGTTCAAAGCGGACCACACCGCGTACGAGGAGACGGTTCAGGCCATGGGCGATCTCATCAAGGAGGGCAAGATCAAAGCTTGGGGTCTCAGCAATGAAACCACATTCGGTGTGTGCATGATGTGCGAGACGTCCAAGAAGCTGGGAGTGCCGCTGCCCGCGTCGATCCAAAATGACTACTCCCTCTGCGAACGGTACGCAGTGCTCGCTAGAATGGGGTTAGACCCCCATCTCTGCCCCAGATAATCATGCATGTTCAGGGATACAAACCCACAAAGCAAACCATCTGTCGAAGCACTGACTGTGCGCCGTCGCTTGCAGTGCGTCGCCAGATTGGATTCCGACCCCCATTCGTTTCCCCACAATTCATGCGTTTTTGGGTACCTGGCCAGGGTACAAACATACAGTCTGGCGAAACTCTGATTGCTTGTACATGCCGTAACCAACTGACCCTACTCATCAGAAAAAGCTTCTCTCTCTGCTATCAAACACTGAGCGGAAATGAGCAAGGGCGAAGTCGAACTTGTGCGCTGACATCATGCCTTGTCATGCCCTCCGAAGCCCTTGGGTACGCCCCTCTTGTCAACGATGGGGGAGGCATGGCATGATAACCGGTTGATTTCTTTATTTTATGCTGGGTTCGCCCGGGCAAGCTTGCTATGTGAACAGGCCCTAACAACCCTACGGCCTCATGAACATAGCATTGGATCGGTAAGTACAATTGCTCGGTCAATAATGGCCACAACTGTCCCTTTGCTGCCTTTGGTGGCACCAATTGCCACGTGAGCGAGATGAAAGGGTTGAAATGGGAATATTTGGGGCTAATCCGGCCTTCTTTAAACTTGACATACCGTTGTGCTAGACAGGCAGTTCAGAACGAAGAGTTTGTGCCTTGGTTTGAATGTAGCCTAGCCAGGTTGTGCTAGTCAGGTCAGTCTCCCAAACTTGTCCCAAACTACTTGTAGTCTTGGATAGTTCTTGGAGTGGCCGATGTCCATTTGGATGCGGCAAGAGTTGTAAAAAGATACAATCTCATCAGGTCAGTTGGTCAGATCGGAATACAAACCCATACGACATTCCGTATCATTAAAGCTAAATGCATCGCAGGCACTTTGACTTTCAGTTGGCATCCCTTACGATAGAGCTCAATGCATTGCAGGCACTTTGACTCCCAGTTGACATTCCCTATAACCTGAGGTCAATGCATCGCAGGCACTTTGACTTGGACCTCGCAGAAGCTTGTGCTAAGCATCACTACAACATCGGCCTCCTGCCTTATGGCATCTTGGCGGGTGGTGCTTTGACTGGTAAATACCTCAATGGTGCTAAACCCCCAGGCCGACACACCCTCACCCCCAAATTTCAGGTGTGCCAGTGTGTGTTGTTGTGCCGGGCTGTGTTGTCACGGCAAATGCCGATACCTGTGAACGTTGGTTTGTTGTCTCGGCAGTGCTCTACTCGAAAACCCTCTTTCCGGCTCCGTCTGCTGATGATGCATCGTTTAACAACTCTACCGCATCCACAAGGACATTGGCAACTCCAAGAACTACTTGGGAATCAGTGCTATCATTACCATACGCTGAGGCTAGCGTACCCGGAAGTGAATGGGTGGTTATGCTTGCTGAACGAGAGGGTGTTAGTTGCTCTATCGTTTTACTCCACTTCGGCACCCACATGGATGTGGGTGTGTTTGTTGATGACGATGATGATGTATCTTTCTACACCACTTCAGCATCCACATGGACATTGGCAACACCAAGTACGGTCAGAGCTACCAGTACGACCGAGGCAAGCGTAGCAGGACCAGCCTGGCTTACCATAGCCTAACCTGACAGGTCTTCTCCTTCGTCCCTTATTTTTGCGCTGGGAGGTTGTACGACATTTTCCGCGAGTGTACACGTGCATGTGCATCCCACCCTCTCCCACCCTCCGTGCATGTGCACCCCACCTCATATCTGAAACTGCATTGAATTCTGGGAATATCTATCTGAAAATGCATAAACTTTGGGAACAGAGATGTGGGCTAATTCACATTTCGGCAGAGCACAGCAGGTGGTTTGAAGATGGGATGCTCGTGTGGATGTATAGCTGGTCAAACATAGGACTTGTGCGTGTGCATACAGTCATAGTGTGTGTGTTGTTGCAGCCCAGGTACTGTACCGAGAGAGTCCTGAACGCTGTAGCCAAGTACAAAGCCGTAGCCGATGCCGCGGGGCTTTCCTGACTACCCTGGCAGTCGCCTGGTGCGACTCCACTTGATACTGCTGGGCTACTACTGTGCTATGACTGAGCTGTGCAATGTTGCGTATGTTGGGTGCACATCTCTTGGATGAGGAGCAAACCTGCACATTGACATGCCTGCAGAGGCCCACTTCGGAACTCACGCAGAAGGAGAAAGCGTTGGTAGATAACGGGCAAACAGCAGGAACCTGGCCACCTTCTTGCCCATAACGTCGATGCAGAGGAGGCGGCCCTCACAGCCACGCGACAGACCAAACAACCCATGGCATGCGGCGCAGACTCAGACGCCAAATGGCCAAACATACGATGCCATCAAC